>NW_026701232.1:0-111117 GCF_030435755.1 Ochotona princeps | reverse complement strand
TGCATAGAGTGTGAAAACTGAGTTTCCTTGAGAGCTGCTTGGAAGCCTGATGGTGTGTGAAGTTAGTGAGCCAAACGGAGTTGTTCTCCCACAAGAACCACTCGGCTGTTCCTTCTTCAATATGCCCTTCACCAACATGCAGTGTTTCCTTGATTGAATTAGCTCTCACACCAATATTTGCGTCTAGAGCCTTTGCATTGAGGGCTATCTGAAAACGGCTGTGGCGCTGAAGTTGCCTGTGAATGTGGAGTTGGTGGCATGTGAAACCCGCATGTGGAGCATTCGTTTGTGTGGGATGCTCTACCAGGTTCATTCCTAGATAATGCACTCAAAGGGCACTAAGCATAGAGTGTGAAAACTGAGTTTCCTTGAGAGCTGCTTGGAAGCCTGATGGTGTGTGAAGTTAGTGAGCCAAATGGAGTTGTTCTCCCACAAGAACAACTTGGCTGATCCTTCTTCAATACGCCCTTCACCAACATGCAGTGTTTCCTTGATTGAATTAGCTCTCACACCAATATTTGCGTCTAGAGCCTTTGCATTGAGGGCTATCTGAAAACGGCTGTGGCGCTGAAGTTGCCTGTGAATGTGGAGTTGGTGGCATGTGAAACCCGCATGTATAGCATTCGTTTGTGTGGGATGCTCTACCAGGTTCACTTCAGTCCTAGCCATACAAAGGGCACTAAGCATAGAGTGTGAAAACTGAGTTTCCTTGAGAGCTGCTTGGAAGCCTGATGGTGTGTGAAGTTAGTGAGCCAAATGGAGTTGTTCTCCCACAAGAACCACTCGGCTGATCCTTCTTCAATATGCCCTTCACCAACATGCAGTGTTTCCTTGATTGAATTAGCTCTCACACCAATATTTGCGTCTAGAGCCTTTGCATTGAGGGCTATCTGAAAACTTCTGTGGCGCTGAAGTTGCCTGTGAATGTGGAGTTGGTGGCATGTGAAACCCGCATGTGGAGCATTCGTTTGTGTGGGATGCTCACCAAGCTTCTTTTCAGTCCTAGGCACTCAAAGGGCACTAAGCATAGAGTGTGAAAACTGAGTTTCCTTGAGAGCTGCTTGGAAGCCTGATGGTGTGTGAAGTTAGTGAGCCAAATGGAGTTGTTCTCCCACAAGAACCACTCGGCTGATCCTTCTTCAATATGCCCTTCACCAACATGCAGTGTTTCCTTGATTGAATTAGCTCTCACACCAATATTTGCATCTAGAGCCTTTGCATTGAGGGCTATCTGAAAACTTCTGTGGCGCTGAAGTTGCCTGTGAATGTGGAGTTGGTGGCATGTGAAACCCGCATGTGGAGCATTCGTTTGTGTGGGATGCTCACCAAGCTTCTTTTCAGTCCTAGGCACTCAAAGGGCACTAAGCATAGAGTGTGAAAACTGAGTTTCCTTGAGAGCTGCTTGGAAGCCTGATGGTGTGTGAAGTTAGTGAGCCAAATGGAGTTGTTCTCCCACAAGAACCACTCGGCTGATCCTTCTTCAATATGCCCTTCACCAACATGCAGTGTTTCCTTGATTGAATTAGCTCTCACACCAATATTTGCGTCTAGAGCCTTTGCATTGAGGGCTATCTGAAAACGGCTGTGGCGCTGAAGTTGCCTGTGAATGTGGAGTTGGTGGCATGTGAAACCCGCATGTGGAGCATTGGTTTGTGTGGGATGCTCTACCAGGTTCATTCCTAGATAATGCACTCAAAGGGCACTAAGCATAGAGTGTGAAAACTGAGTTTCCTTGAGAGCTGCTTGGAAGCCTGATGGTGTGTGAATTTAGTGAGCCAAATGGAGTTGTTCTCCCACAAGAACCACTCGGCTGATCCTTCTTCAATATGCCCTTCACCAACATGCAGTGTTTCCTTGATTGAATTAGCTCTAACACCAATATTTGCGTCTAGAGCCTTTGCAATGAGGGCTATCTGAAAACGGCTGTGGCGCTGAAGTTGCCTGTGAATGTGGAGTTGGTGGCATGTGAAACCCGCATGTGGAGCATTCGTTTGTGTGGGATGCTCTACCAGGTTCATTCCTAGATAATGCACTCAAAGGGCACTAAGCATAGAGTGTGAAAACTGAGTTTCCTTGAGAGCTGCTTGGAAGCCTGATGGTGTGTGAAGTTAGTGAGCCAAATGGAGTTGTTCTCCCACAAGAACCACTCGGCTGATCCTTCTTCAATACGCCCTTCACCAACATGCAGTGTTTCCTTGATTGAATTAGCTCTCACACCAATATTTGCGTCTAGAGCCTTTGCATTGAGGGCTATCTGAAAACGGATGTGGCGCTGAAGTTGCCTGTGAATGTGGAGTTGGGTGGCATGTGAAACCCGCATGTATAGCATTCGTTTGTGTGGGATGCTCTACCAGGTTCACTTCAGTCCTAGCCATACAAAGGGCACTAAGCATAGAGTGTGAAAACTGAGTTTCCTTGAGAGCTGCTTGGAAGCCTGATGGTGTGTGAAGTTAGTGAGCCAAATGGAGTTGTTCTCCCACAAGAACAACTTGGCTGATCCTTCTTCAATACGCCCTTCACCAACATGCAGTGTTTCCTTGATTGAATTAGCTCTCACACCAATATTTGCGTCTAGAGCCTTTGCATTGAGGGCTATCTGAAAACGGATGTGGCGCTGAAGTTGCCTGTGAATGTGGAGTTGGTGGCATGTGAAACCCGCATGTATAGCATTCGTTTGTGTGGGATGCTCTACCAGGTTCACTTCAGTCCTAGCCATACAAAGGGCACTAAGCATAGAGTGTGAAAACTGAGTTTCCTTGAGAGCTGCTTGGAAGCCTGATGGTGTGTGAAGTTAGTGAGCCAAATGGAGTTTGTTCTCCCACAAGAACCACTCGGCTGATCCTTCTTCAATATGCCCTTCACCAACATGCAGTGTTTCCTTGATTGAATTAGCTCTCACACCAATATTTGCGTCTAGAGCCTTTGCATTGAGGGCTATCTGAAAACTTCTGTGGCGCTGAAGTTGCCTGTGAATGTGGAGTTGGTGGCATGTGAAACCCGCATGTGGAGCATTCGTTTGTGTGGGATGCTCACCAAGCTTCTTTTCAGTCCTAGGCACTCAAAGGGCACTAAGCATAGAGTGTGAAAACTGAGTTTCCTTGAGAGCTGCTTGGAAGCCTGATGGTGTGTGAAGTTAGTGAGCCAAATGGAGTTGTTCTCCCACAAGAACCACTCGGCTGATCCTTCTTCAATATGCCCTTCACCAACATGCAGTGTTTCCTTGATTGAATTAGCTCTCACACCAATATTTGCATCTAGAGCCTTTGCATTGAGGGCTATCTGAAAACTTCTGTGGCGCTGAAGTTGCCTGTGAATGTGGAGTTGGTGGCATGTGAAACCCGCATGTGGAGCATTCGTTTGTGTGGGATGCTCACCAAGCTTCTTTTCAGTCCTAGGCACTCAAAGGGCACTAAGCATAGAGTGTGAAAACTGAGTTTCCTTGAGAGCTGCTTGGAAGCCTGATGGTGTGTGAAGTTAGTGAGCCAAATGGAGTTGTTCTCCCACAAGAACCACTCGGCTGATCCTTCTTCAATATGCCCTTCACCAACATGCAGTGTTTCCTTGATTGAATTAGCTCTCACACCAATATTTGCGTCTAGAGCCTTTGCATTGAGGGCTATCTGAAAACGGCTGTGGCGCTGAAGTTGCCTGTGAATGTGGAGTTGGTGGCATGTGAAACCCGCATGTGGAGCATTGGTTTGTGTGGGATGCTCTACCAGGTTCATTCCTAGATAATGCACTCAAAGGGCACTAAGCATAGAGTGTGAAAACTGAGTTTCCTTGAGAGCTGCTTGGAAGCCTGATGGTGTGTGAATTTAGTGAGCCAAATGGAGTTGTTCTCCCACAAGAACCACTCGGCTGATCCTTCTTCAATATGCCCTTCACCAACATGCAGTGTTTCCTTGATTGAATTAGCTCTAACACCAATATTTGCGTCTAGAGCCTTTGCAATGAGGGCTATCTGAAAACGGCTGTGGCGCTGAAGTTGCCTGTGAATGTGGAGTTGGTGGCATGTGAAACCCGCATGTGGAGCATTCGTTTGTGTGGGATGCTCTACCAGGTTCATTCCTAGATAATGCACTCAAAGGGCACTAAGCATAGAGTGTGAAAACTGAGTTTCCTTGAGAGCTGCTTGGAAGCCTGATGGTGTGTGAAGTTAGTGAGCCAAATGGAGTTGTTCTCCCACAAGAACCACTCGGCTGATCCTTCTTCAATATGCCCTTCACCAACATGCAGTGTTTCCTTGATTGAATTAGCTCTCACACCAATATTTGTGTCTATAGCCTTTGCATTGAGGGCTATCTGAAAACGACTGTGGCGCTGAAGTTGCCTGTGAATGTGGAGTTGGTGGCATGTGAAACCCGCATGTGGAGCATTCGTTTGTGTGGGATGCTCTACCAGGTTCATTCCTAGATAATGCACTCAAAGGGCACTAAGCATAGAGTGTGAAAACTGAGTTTCCTTGAGAGCTGCTTGGAAGCCTGATGGTGTGTGAAGTTAGTGAGCCAAATGGAGTTGTTCTCCCACAAGAACCCACTCGGCTGATCCTTCTTCAATATGCCCTTCACCAACATGCAGTGTTTCCTTGATTGAATTAGCTCTCACACCAATATTTGCGTCTAGAGCCTTTGCATTGAGGGCTATCTGAAAACTTCTGTGGCGCTGAAGTTGCCTGTGAATGTGGAGTTGGTGGCATGTGAAACCCGCATGTGGAGCATTCGTTTGTGTGGGATGCTCACCAAGCTTCTTTTCAGTCCTAGGCACTCAAAGGGCACTAAGCATAGAGTGTGAAAACTGAGTTTCCTTGAGAGCTGCTTGGAAGCCTGATGGTGTGTGAAGTTAGTGAGCCAAATGGAGTTGTTCTCCCACAAGAACCACTCGGCTGATCCTTCTTCAATATGCCCTTCACCAACATGCAGTGTTTCCTTGATTGAATTAGCTCTCACACCAATATTTGCATCTAGAGCCTTTGCATTGAGGGCTATCTGAAAACTTCTGTGGCGCTGAAGTTGCCTGTGAATGTGGAGTTGGTGGCATGTGAAACCCGCATGTGGAGCATTCGTTTGTGTGGGATGCTCTACCAGGTTCATTCCTAGATAATGCACTCAAAGGGCACTAAGCATAGAGTGTGAAAACTGAGTTTCCTTGAGAGCTGCTTGGAAGCCTGATGGTGTGTGAAGTTAGTGAGCCAAACGGAGTTGTTCTCCCACAAGAACCACTCGGCTGATCCTTCTTCAATATGCCCTTCACCAACATGCAGTGTTTCCTTGATTGAATTAGCTCTCACACCAATATTTGCGTCTAGAGCCTTTGCATTGAGGGCTATCTGAAAACTTCTGTGGCGCTGAAGTTGCCTGTGAATGTGGAGTTGGTGGCATGTGAAACCCGCATGTGGAGCATTCGTTTGTGTGGGATGCTCACCAAGCTTCTTTTCAGTCCTAGGCACTCAAAGGGGCACTAAGCATAGAGTGTGAAAACTGAGTTTCCTTGAGAGCTGCTTGGAAGCCTGATGGTGTGTGAAGTTAGTGAGCCAAATGGAGTTGTTCTCCCACAAGAACCACTCGGCTGATCCTTCTTCAATATGCCCTTCACCAACATGCAGTGTTTCCTTGATTGAATTAGCTCTCACACCAATATTTGCGTCTAGAGCCTTTGCATTGAGGGCTATCTGAAAACGGCTGTGGCGCTGAAGTTGCCTGTGAATGTGGAGTTGGTGACATGTGAAACCCGCATGTGGAGCATTCGTTTGTGTGGGATGCTCTACCAGGTTCATTCCTAGATAATGCACTCAAAGGGCACTAAGCATAGAGTGTGAAAACTGAGTTTCCTTGAGAGCTGCTTGGAAGCCTGATGGTGTGTGAAGTTAGTGAGCCAAATGGAGTTGTTCTCCCACAAGAACCACTCGGCTGATCCTTCTTCAATATGCCCTTCACCAACATGCAGTGTTTCCTTGATTGAATTAGCTCTCACACCAATATTTGTGTCTATAGCCTTTGCATTGAGGGCTATCTGAAAACGACTGTGGCGCTGAAGTTGCCTGTGAATGTGGAGTTGGTGGCATGTGAAACCCGCATGTGGAGCATTCGTTTGTGTGGGATGCTCTACCAGGTTCATTCCTAGATAATGCACTCAAAGGGCACTAAGCATAGAGTGTTGTGAAAACTGAGTTTCCTTGAGAGCTGCTTGGAAGCCTGATGGTGTGTGAAGTTAGTGAGCCAAATGGAGTTGTTCTCCCACAAGAACCACTCGGCTGATCCTTCTTCAATATGCCCTTCACCAACATGCAGTGTTTCCTTGATTGAATTAGCTCTCACACCAATATTTGCGTCTAGAGCCTTTGCATTGAGGGCTATCTGAAAACTTCTGTGGCGCTGAAGTTGCCTGTGAATGTGGAGTTGGTGGCATGTGAAACCCGCATGTGGAGCATTCGTTTGTGTGGGATGCTCACCAAGCTTCTTTTCAGTCCTAGGCACTCAAAGGGCACTAAGCATAGAGTGTGAAAACTGAGTTTCCTTGAGAGCTGCTTGGAAGCCTGATGGTGTGTGAAGTTAGTGAGCCAAATGGAGTTGTTCTCCCACAAGAACCACTCGGCTGATCCTTCTTCAATATGCCCTTCACCAACATGCAGTGTTTCCTTGATTGAATTAGCTCTCACACCAATATTTGCATCTAGAGCCTTTGCATTGAGGGCTATCTGAAAACTTCTGTGGCGCTGAAGTTGCCTGTGAATGTGGAGTTGGTGGCATGTGAAACCCGCATGTGGAGCATTCGTTTGTGTGGGATGCTCTACCAGGTTCATTCCTAGATAATGCACTCAAAGGGCACTAAGCATAGAGTGTGAAAACTGAGTTTCCTTGAGAGCTGCTTGGAAGCCTGATGGTGTGTGAAGTTAGTGAGCCAAACGGAGTTGTTCTCCCACAAGAACCACTCGGCTGATCCTTCTTCAATATGCCCTTCACCAACATGCAGTGTTTCCTTGATTGAATTAGCTCTCACACCAATATTTGCGTCTAGAGCCTTTGCATTGAGGGCTATCTGAAAACTTCTGTGGCGCTGAAGTTGCCTGTGAATGTGGAGTTGGTGGCATGTGAAACCCGCATGTGGAGCATTCGTTTGTGTGGGATGCTCACCAAGCTTCTTTTCAGTCCTAGGCACTCAAAGGGCACTAAGCATAGAGTGTGAAAACTGAGTTTCCTTGAGAGCTGCTTGGAAGCCTGATGGTGTGTGAAGTTAGTGAGCCAAATGGAGTTGTTCTCCCACAAGAACCACTCGGCTGATCCTTCTTCAATATGCCCTTCACCAACATGCAGTGTTTCCTTGATTGAATTAGCTCTCACACCAATATTTGCGTCTAGAGCCTTTGCATTGAGGGCTATCTGAAAACGGCTGTGGCGCTGAAGTTGCCTGTGAATGTGGAGTTGGTGACATGTGAAACCCGCATGTGGAGCATTCGTTTGTGTGGGATGCTCTACCAGGTTCATTCCTAGATAATGCACTCAAAGGGCACTAAGCATAGAGTGTGAAAACTGAGTTTCCTTGAGAGCTGCTTGGAAGCCTGATGGTGTGTGAAGTTAGTGAGCCAAATGGAGTTGTTCTCCCACAAGAACCACTCGGCTGATCCTTCTTCAATATGCCCTTCACCAACATGCAGTGTTTCCTTGATTGAATTAGCTCTCACACCAATATTTGCGTCTAGAGCCTTTGCATTGAGGGCTATCTGAAAACGGCTGTGGCGCTGAAGTTGCCTGTGAATGTGGAGTTGGTGGCATGTGAAACCCGCATGTGGAGCATTCGTTTGTGTGGGATGCTCTACCAGGTTCATTCGTAGATAATGCACTCAAAGGGCACTAAGCATAGAGTGTGAAAACTGAGTTTCCTTGAGAGCTGCTTGGAAGCCTGATGGTGTGTGAAGTTAGTGAGCCAAATGGAGTTGTTCTCCCACAAGAACCACTCGGCTGATCCTTCTTCAATATGCCCTTCACCAACATGCAGTGTTTCCTTGATTGAATTAGCTCTCACACCAATATTTGCGTCTAGAGCCTTTGCATTGAGGGCTATCTGAAAACGGCTGTGGCGCTGAAGTTGCCTGTGAATGTGGAGTTGGTGGCATGTGAAACCCGCATGTGAAGCATTCGTTTGTGTGGGATGCTCTACCAGGTTCATTCGTAGATAATGCACTCAAAGGGCACTAAGCATAGAGTGTGAAAACTGAGTTTCCTTGAGAGCTGCTTGGAAGCCTGATGGTGTGTGAAGTTAGTGAGCCAAATGGAGTTGTTCTCCCACAAGAACCACTCGGCTGATCCTTCTTCAATATGCCCTTCACCAACATGCAGTGTTTCCTTGATTGAATTAGCTCTCACACCAATATTTGCGTCTAGAGCCTTTGCATTGAGGGCTATCTGAAAACGGCTGTGGCGCTGATGTTGCCTGTGAATGTGGAGTTGGTGGCATGTGAAACCCGCATGTGGAGCATTCGTTTGTGTGGGATGCTGACCAAGCTTCATTTCTGTCCTAGGCACACAAAGGGCACTAAGCATAGAGTGTGAAAACTGAGTTTCCTTGAGAGCTGCTTGGAAGCCTGATGGTGTGTGAAGTTAGTGAGCCAAATGGAGTTGTTCTCCCACAAGAACCACTCGGCTGATCCTTCTTCAATATGCCCTTCACCAACATGCAGTGTTTCCTTGATTGAATTAGCTCTCACACCAATATTTGCGTCTAGAGCCTTTGCATTGAGGGCTATCTGAAAACGGCTGTGGCGCTGAAGTTGCCTGTGAATGTGGAGTTGGTGGCATGTGAAACCCGCATGTGAAGCATTCGTTTGTGTGGGATGCTCTACCAGGTTCATTCCTAGATAATGCACTCAAAGGGCACTAAGCATAGAGTGTGAAAACTGAGTTTCCTTGAGAGCTGCTTGGAAGCCTGATGGTGTGTGAAGTTAGTGAGCCAAATGGAGTTGTTCTCCCACAAGAACCACTCGGCTGATCCTTCTTCAATATGCCCTTCACCAACATGCAGTGTTTCCTTGATTGAATTAGCTCTCACACCAATATTTGCGTCTAGAGCCTTTGCATTGAGGGCTATCTGAAAACGGCTGTGGCGCTGAAGTTGCCTGTGAATGTGGAGTTGGTGGCATGTGAAACCCGCATGTGGAGCTTTCGTTTGTGTGGGATGCTGACCAAGCTTCATTTCTGTCCTAGGCACACAAAGGGCACTAAGCATAGAGTGTGAAAACTGAGTTTCCTTGAGAGCTGCTTGGAAGCCTGATGGTGTGTGAAGTTAGTGAGCCAAATGGAGTTGTTCTCCCACAAGAACTACTCGGCTGATCCTTCTTCAATATGCCCTTCACCAACATGCAGTGTTTCCTTGATTGAATTAGCTCTCACACCAATATTTGCGTCTAGAGCCTTTGCATTGAGGGCTATCTGAAAACGGCTGTGGCGCTGAAGTTGCCTGTGAATGTGGAGTTGGTGGCATGTGAAACCCGCATGTGAAGCATTCGTTTGTGTGGGATGCTCTACCAGGTTCATTCATAGATAATGCATTCAAAGGGCACTAAGCATAGAGTGTGAAAACTGAGTTTCCTTGAGAGCTGCTTGGAAGCCTGATGGTGTGTGAAGTTAGTGAGCCAAATGGAGTTGTTCTCCCACAAGAACCACTCGGCTGATCCTTCTTCAATATGCCCTTCACCAACATGCAGTGTTTCCTTGATTGAATTAGCTCTCACACCAATATTTGCGTCTAGAGCCTTTGCATTGAGGGCTATCTGAAAACGGATGTGGCGCTGAAGTTGCCTGTGAATGTGGAGTTGGTGGCATGTGAAACCCGCATGTGAAGCATTCGTTTGTGTGGGATGCTGACCAAGCTTCATTTCTGTCCTAGGCACACAAAGGGCACTAAGCATAGAGTGTGAAAACTGAGTTTCCTTGAGAGCTGCTTGGAAGCCTGATGGTGTGTGAAGTTAGTGAGCCAAATGGAGTTGTTCTCCCACAAGAACCACTCGGCTGATCCTTCTTCAATATGCCCTTCACCAACATGCAGTGTTTCCTTGATTGAATTAGCTCTCACACCAATATTTGCGTCTAGAGCCTTTGCATTGAGGGCTATCTGAAAACGGATGTGGCGCTGAAGTTGCCTGTGAATGTGGAGTTGGTGGCATGTGAAACCCGCATGTGGAGCATTCGTTTGTGTGGGATGCTGACCAAGCTTCATTTCTGTCCTAGGCACACAAAGGGCACTAAGCATAGAGTGTGAAAACTGAGTTTCCTTGAGAGCTGCTTGGAAGCCTGATGGTGTGTGAAGTTAGTGAGCCAAATGGAGTTGTTCTCCCACAAGAACCACTCGGCTGATCCTTCTTCAATATGCCCTTCACCAACATGCAGTGTTTCCTTGATTGAATTAGCTCTCACACCAATATTTGCGTCTAGAGCCTTTGCATTGAGGGCTATCTGAAAACGGCTGTGGCGCTGAAGTTGCCTGTGAATGTGGAGTTGGTGGCATGTGAAACCCGCATGTGAAGCATTCGTTTGTGTGGGATGCTCTACCAGGTTCATTCCTAGATAATGCACTCAAAGGGCACTAAGCATAGAGTGTGAAAACTGAGTTTCCTTGAGAGCTGCTTGGAAGCCTGATGGTGTGTGAAGTTAGTGAGCCAAATGGAGTTGTTCTCCCACAAGAACCACTCGGCTGATCCTTCTTCAATATGCCCTTCACCAACATGCAGTGTTTCCTTGATTGAATTAGCTCTCACACCAATATTTGCGTCTAGAGCCTTTGCATTGAGGGCTATCTGAAAACGGATGTGGCGCTGAAGTTGCCTGTGAATGTGGAGTTGGTGGCATGTGAAACCCGCATGTGGAGCATTCGTTTGTGTGGGATGCTGACCAAGCTTCATTTCTGTCCTAGGCACACAAAGGGCACTAAGCATAGAGTGTGAAAACTGAGTTTCCTTGAGAGCTGCTTGGAAGCCTGATGGTGTGTGAAGTTAGTGAGCCAAATGGAGTTGTTCTCCCACAAGAACCACTCGGCTGATCCTTCTTCAATATGCCCTTCACCAACATGCAGTGTTTCCTTGATTGAATTAGCTCTCACACCAATATTTGCGTCTAGAGCCTTTGCATTGAGGGCTATCTGAAAACGGATGTGGCGCTGAAGTTGCCTGTGAATGTGGAGTTGGTGGCATGTGAAACCCGCATGTGAAGCATTCGTTTGTGTGGGATGCTCTACCAGGTTCATTCCTAGATAATGCACTCAAAGGGCACTAAGCATAGAGTGTGAAAACTGAGTTTCCTTGAGAGCTGCTTGGAAGCCTGATGGTGTGTGAAGTTAGTGAGCCAAATGGAGTTGTTCTCCCACAAGAACCACTCGGCTGATCCTTCTTCAATATGCCCTTCACCAACATGCAGTGTTTCCTTGATTGAATTAGCTCTCACACCAATATTTGCATCTAGAGCCTTTGCATTGAGGGCTATCTGAAAAGGGATGTGGCGCTGAAGTTGCCTGTGAATGTGGAGTTGGTGGCATGTGAAACCCGCATGTGAAGCATTCGTTTGTGTGGGATGCTCTACCAGGTTCATTCGTAGATAATGCACTCAAAGGGCACTAAGCATAGAGTGTGAAAACTGAGTTTCCTTGAGAGCTGCTTGGAAGCCTGATGGTGTGTGAAGTTAGTGAGCCAAATGGAGTTGTTCTCCCACAAGAACCACTCGGCTGATCCTTCTTCAATATGCCCTTCACCAACATGCAGTGTTTCCTTGATTGAATTAGCTCTCACACCAATATTTGCGTCTAGAGCCTTTGCATTGAGGGCTATCTGAAAACGGCTGTGGCGCTGAAGTTGCCTGTGAATGTGGAGTTGGTGGCATGTGAAACCCGCATGTGGAGCATTCGTTTGTGTGGGATGCTGACCAAGCTTCATTTCTGTCCTAGGCACACAAAGGGCACTAAGCATAGAGTGTGAAAACTGAGTTTCCTTGAGAGCTGCTTGGAAGCCTGATGGTGTGTGAAGTTAGTGAGCCAAATGGAGTTGTTCTCCCACAAGAACCACTCGGCTGATCCTTCTTCAATATGCCCTTCACCAACATGCAGTGTTTCCTTGATTGAATTAGCTCTCACACCAATATTTGCGTCTAGAGCCTTTGCATTGAGGGCTATCTGAAAACGGCTGTGGCGCTGAAGTTGCCTGTGAATGTGGAGTTGGTGGCATGTGAAACCCGCATGTGAAGCATTCGTTTGTGTGGGATGCTCTACCAGGTTCATTCCTAGATAATGCACTCAAAGGGCACTAAGCATAGAGTGTGAAAACTGAGTTTCCTTGAGAGCTGCTTGGAAGCCTGATGGTGTGTGAAGTTAGTGAGCCAAATGGAGTTGTTCTCCCACAAGAACCACTCGGCTGATCCTTCTTCAATATGCCCTTCACCAACATGCAGTGTTTCCTTGATTGAATTAGCTCTCACACCAATATTTGCGTCTAGAGCCTTTGCATTGAGGGCTATCTGAAAACGGCTGTGGCGCTGAAGTTGCCTGTGAATGTGGAGTTGGTGGCATGTGAAACCCGCATGTGAAGCATTCGTTTGTGTGGGATGCTCTACCAGGTTCATTCGTAGATAATGCACTCAAAGGGCACTAAGCATAGAGTGTGAAAACTGAGTTTCCTTGAGAGCTGCTTGGAAGCCTGATGGTGTGTGAAGTTAGTGAGCCAAATGGAGTTGTTCTCCCACAAGAACCACTCGGCTGATCCTTCTTCAATATGCCCTTCACCAACATGCAGTGTTTCCTTGATTGAATTAGCTCTCACACCAATATTTGCGTCTAGAGCCTTTGCATTGAGGGCTATCTGAAAACGGATGTGGCGCTGAAGTTGCCTGTGAATGTGGAGTTGGTGGCATGTGAAACCCGCATGTGGAGCATTCGTTTGTGTGGGATGCTGACCAAGCTTCATTTCTGTCCTAGGCACACAAAGGGCACTAAGCATAGAGTGTGAAAACTGAGTTTCCTTGAGAGCTGCTTGGAAGCCTGATGGTGTGTAAAGTTAGTGAGCCAAATGGAGTTGTTCTCCCACAAGAACCACTCGGCTGATCCTTCTTCAATATGCCCTTCACCAACATGCAGTGTTTCCTTGATTGAATTAGCTCTCACACCAATATTTGCGTCTAGAGCCTTTGCATTGAGGGCTATCTGAAAACGGATGTGGCGCTGAAGTTGCCTGTGAATGTGGAGTTGGTGGCATGTGAAACCCGCATGTGAAGCATTCGTTTGTGTGGGATGCTCTACCAGGTTCATTCCTAGATAATGCACTCAAAGGGCACTAAGCATAGAGTGTGAAAACTGAGTTTCCTTGAGAGCTGCTTGGAAGCCTGATGGTGTGTGAAGTTAGTGAGCCAAATGGAGTTGTTCTCCCACAAGAACCACTCGGCTGATCCTTCTTCAATATGCCCTTCACCAACATGCAGTGTTTCCTTGATTGAATTAGCTCTCACACCAATATTTGCATCTAGAGCCTTTGCATTGAGGGCTATCTGAAAAGGGATGTGGCGCTGAAGTTGCCTGTGAATGTGGAGTTGGTGGCATGTGAAACCCGCATGTGAAGCATTCGTTTGTGTGGGATGCTCTACCAGGTTCATTCGTAGATAATGCACTCAAAGGGCACTAAGCATAGAGTGTGAAAACTGAGTTTCCTTGAGAGCTGCTTGGAAGCCTGATGGTGTGTGAAGTTAGTGAGCCAAATGGAGTTGTTCTCCCACAAGAACCACTCGGCTGATCCTTCTTCAATATGCCCTTCACCAACATGCAGTGTTTCCTTGATTGAATTAGCTCTCACACCAATATTTGCGTCTAGAGCCTTTGCATTGAGGGCTATCTGAAAACGGCTGTGGCGCTGAAGTTGCCTGTGAATGTGGAGTTGGTGGCATGTGAAACCCGCATGTGGAGCATTCGTTTGTGTGGGATGCTGACCAAGCTTCATTTCTGTCCTAGGCACACAAAGGGCACTAAGCATAGAGTGTGAAAACTGAGTTTCCTTGAGAGCTGCTTGGAAGCCTGATGGTGTGTGAAGTTAGTGAGCCAAATGGAGTTGTTCTCCCACAAGAACCACTCGGCTGATCCTTCTTCAATATGCCCTTCACCAACATGCAGTGTTTCCTTGATTGAATTAGCTCTCACACCAATATTTGCGTCTAGAGCCTTTGCATTGAGGGCTATCTGAAAACGGCTGTGGCGCTGAAGTTGCCTGTGAATGTGGAGTTGGTGGCATGTGAAACCCGCATGTGAAGCATTCGTTTGTGTGGGATGCTCTACCAGGTTCATTCCTAGATAATGCACTCAAAGGGCACTAAGCATAGAGTGTGAAAACTGAGTTTCCTTGAGAGCTGCTTGGAAGCCTGATGGTGTGTGAAGTTAGTGAGCCAAATGGAGTTGTTCTCCCACAAGAACCACTCGGCTGATCCTTCTTCAATATGCCCTTCACCAACATGCAGTGTTTCCTTGATTGAATTAGCTCTCACACCAATATTTGCGTCTAGAGCCTTTGCATTGAGGGCTATCTGAAAACGGCTGTGGCGCTGAAGTTGCCTGTGAATGTGGAGTTGGTGGCATGTGAAACCCGCATGTGAAGCATTCGTTTGTGTGGGATGCTCTACCAGGTTCATTCGTAGATAATGCACTCAAAGGGCACTAAGCATAGAGTGTGAAAACTGAGTTTCCTTGAGAGCTGCTTGGAAGCCTGATGGTGTGTGAAGTTAGTGAGCCAAATGGAGTTGTTCTCCCACAAGAACCACTCGGCTGATCCTTCTTCAATATGCCCTTCACCAACATGCAGTGTTTCCTTGATTGAATTAGCTCTCACACCAATATTTGCGTCTAGAGCCTTTGCATTGAGGGCTATCTGAAAACGGCTGTGGCGCTGAAGTTGCCTGTGAATGTGGAGTTGGTGGCATGTGAAACCCGCATGTGAAGCATTCGTTTGTGTGGGATGCTCTACCAGGTTCATTCGTAGATAATGCACTCAAAGGGCACTAAGCATAGAGTGTGAAAACTGAGTTTCCTTGAGAGCTGCTTGGAAGCCTGATGGTGTGTGAAGTTAGTGAGCCAAATGGAGTTGTTCTCCCACAAGAACCACTCGGCTGATCCTTCTTCAATATGCCCTTCACCAACATGCAGTGTTTCCTTGATTGAATTAGCTCTCACACCAATATTTGCGTCTAGAGCCTTTGCATTGAGGGCTATCTGAAAACGGCTGTGGCGCTGATGTTGCCTGTGAATGTGGAGTTGGTGGCATGTGAAACCCGCATGTGGAGCATTCGTTTGTGTGGGATGCTGACCAAGCTTCATTTCTGTCCTAGGCACACAAAGGGCACTAAGCATAGAGTGTGAAAACTGAGTTTCCTTGAGAGCTGCTTGGAAGCCTGATGGTGTGTGAAGTTAGTGAGCCAAATGGAGTTGTTCTCCCACAAGAACCACTCGGCTGATCCTTCTTCAATATGCCCTTCACCAACATGCAGTGTTTCCTTGATTGAATTAGATCTCACACCAATATTTGCGTCTAGAGCCTTTGCATTGAGGGCTATCTGAAAACGGCTGTGGCGCTGATGTTGCCTGTGAATGTGGAGTTGGTGGCATGTGAAACCCGCATGTGGAGCATTCGTTTGTGTGGGATGCTGACCAAGCTTCATTTCTGTCCTAGGCACACAAAGGGCACTAAGCATAGAGTGTGAAAACTGAGTTTCCTTGAGAGCTGCTTGGAAGCCTGATGGTGTGTGAAGTTAGTGAGCCAAATGGAGTTGTTCTCCCACAAGAACCACTCGGCTGATCCTTCTTCAATATGCCCTTCACCAACATGCAGTGTTTCCTTGATTGAATTAGCTCTCACACCAATATTTGCGTCTAGAGCCTTTGCATTGAGGGCTATCTGAAAACGGCTGTGGCGCTGAAGTTGCCTGTCAATGTGGAGTTGGTGGCATGTGAAACCCGCATGTGAAGCATTCGTTTGTGTGGGATGCTCTACCAGGTTCATTCCTAGATAATGCACTCAAAGGGCACTAAGCATAGAGTGTGAAAACTGAGTTTCCTTGAGAGCTGCTTGGAAGCCTGATGGTGTGTGACGTTAGTGAGCCAAATGGAGTTGTTCTCCCACAAGAACCACTCGGCTGATCCTTCTTCAATATGCCCTTCACCAACATGCAGTGTTTCCTTGATTGAATTAGCTCTCACACCAATATTTGCATCTAGAGCCTTTGCATTGAGGGCTATCTGAAAACGGATGTGGCGCTGAAGTTGCCTGTGAAAGTGGAGTTGGTGGCATGTGAAACCCGCATGTGAAGCATTCGTTTGTGTGGGATGCTCTACCAGGTTCATTCGTAGATAATGCACTCAAAGGGCACTAAGCATAGAGTGTGAAAACTGAGTTTCCTTGAGAGCTGCTTGGAAGCCTGATGGTGTGTGAAGTTAGTGAGCCAAATGGAGTTGTTCTCCCACAAGAACCACTCGGCTGATCCTTCTTCAATATGCCCTTCACCAACATGCAGTGATTCCTTGATTGAATTAGCTCTCACACCAATATTTGCGTCTAGAGCCTTTGCATTGAGGGCTATCTGAAAACGGCTGTGGCGCTGAAGTTGCCTGTGAATGTGGAGTTGGTGGCATGTGAAACCCGCATGTGGAGCATTCGTTTGTGTGGGATGCTGACCAAGCTTCATTTCTGTCCTAGGCACACAAAGGGCACTAAGCATAGAGTGTGAAAACTGAGTTTCCTTGAGAGCTGCTTGGAAGCCTGATGGTGTGTGAAGTTAGTGAGCCAGATGGAGTTGTTCTCCCACAAGAACCACTCGGCTGATCCTTCTTCAATATGCCCTTCACCAACATGCAGTGTTTCCTTGATTGAATTAGCTCTCACACCAATATTTGCGTCTAGAGCCTTTGCATTGAGGGCTATCTGAAAACGGCTGTGGCGCTGAAGTTGCCTGTGAATGTGGAGTTGGTGGCATGTGAAACCCGCATGTGAAGCATTCGTTTGTGTGGGATGCTCTACCAGGTTCATTCCTAGATAATGCACTCAAAGGGCACTAAGCATAGAGTGTGAAAACTGAGTTTCCTTGAGAGCTGCTTGGAAGCCTGATGGTGTGTGAAGTTAGTGAGCCAAATGGAGTTGTTCTCCCACAAGAACCACTCGGCTGATCCTTCTTCAATATGCCCTTCACCAACATGCAGTGTTTCCTTGATTGAATTAGCTCTCACACCAATATTTGCGTCTAGAGCCTTTGCATTGAGGGCTATCTGAAAACGGCTGTGGCGCTGAAGTTGCCTGTGAATGTGGAGTTGGTGGCATGTGAAACCCGCATGTGAAGCATTCGTTTGTGTGGGATGCTCTACCAGGTTCATTCCTAGATAATGCACTCAAAGGGCACTAAGCATAGAGTGTGAAAACTGAGTTTCCTTGAGAGCTGCTTGGAAGCCTGATGGTGTGTGAAGTTAGTGAGCCAAATGGAGTTGTTCTCCCACAAGAACCACTCGGCTGATCCTTCTTCAATATGCCCTTCACCAACATGCAGTGTTTCCTTGATTGAATTAGCTCTCACACCAATATTTGCGTCTAGAGCCTTTGCATTGAGGGCTATCTGAAAACGGCTGTGGCGCTGAAGTTGCCTGTGAATGTGGAGTTGGTGGCATGTGAAACCCGCATGTGAAGCATTCGTTTGTGTGGGATGCTCTACCAGGTTCATTCGTAGATAATGCACTCAAAGGGCACTAAGCATAGAGTGTGAAAACTGAGTTTCCTTGAGAGCTGCTTGGAAGCCTGATGGTGTGTGAAGTTAGTGAGCCAAATGGAGTTGTTCTCCCACAAGAACCACTCGGCTGATCCTTCTTCAATATGCCCTTCACCAACATGCAGTGTTTCCTTGATTGAATTAGCTCTCACACCAATATTTGCGTCTAGAGCCTTTGCATTGAGGGCTATCTGAATACGGCTGTGGCGCTGAAGTTGCCTGTGAATGTGGAGTTGGTGGCATGTGAAACCCGCATGTGGAGCATTCGTTTGTGTGGGATGCTGACCAAGCTTCATTTCTGTCCTAGGCACACAAAGGGCACTAAGCATAGAGTGTGAAAACTGAGTTTCCTTGAGAGCTGCTTGGAAGCCTGATGGTGTGTGAAGTTAGTGAGCCAAATGGAGTTGTTCTCCCACAAGAACCACTCGGCTGATCCTTCTTCAATATGCCCTTCACCAACATGCAGTGTTTCCTTGATTGAATTAGCTCTCACACCAATATTTGCGTCTAGAGCCTTTGCATTGAGGGCTATCTGAAAACGGATGTGGCGCTGAAGTTGCCTGTGAATGTGGAGTTGGTGGCATGTGAAACCCGCATGTGGAGCATTCGTTTGTGTGGGATGCTGACCAAGCTTCATTTCTGTCCTAGGCACACAAAGGGCACTAAGCATAGAGTGTGAAAACTGAGTTTCCTTGAGAGCTGCTTGGAAGCCTGATGGTGTGTGAAGTTAGTGAGCCAAATGGAGTTGTTCTCCCACAAGAACCACTCGGCTGATCCTTCTTCAATATGCCCTTCACCAACATGCAGTGTTTCCTTGATTGAATTAGCTCTCACACCAATATTTGCGTCTAGAGCCTTTGCATTGAGGGCTATCTGAAAACGGATGTGGCGCTGAAGTTGCCTGTGAATGTGGAGTTGGTGGCATGTGAAACCCGCATGTGAAGCATTCGTTTGTGTGGGATGCTCTACCAGGTTCATTCGTAGATAATGCACTCAAAGGGCACTAAGCATAGAGTGTGAAAACTGAGTTTCCTTGAGAGCTGCTTGGAAGCCTGATGGTGTGTGAAGTTAGTGAGCCAAATGGAGTTGTTCTCCCACAAGAACCACTCGGCTGATCCTTCTTCAATATGCCCTTCACCAACATGCAGTGTTTCCTTGATTGAATTAGCTCTCACACCAATATTTGCGTCTAGAGCCTTTGCATTGAGGGCTATCTGAAAACGGCTGTGGCGCTGATGTTGCCTGTGAATGTGGAGTTGGTGGCATGTGAAACCCGCATGTGGAGCATTCGTTTGTGTGGGATGCTGACCAAGCTTCATTTCTGTCCTAGGCACACAAAGGGCACTAAGCATAGAGTGTGAAAACTGAGTTTCCTTGAGAGCTGCTTGGAAGCCTGATGGTGTGTGAAGTTAGTGAGCCAAATGGAGTTGTTCTCCCACAAGAACCACTCGGCTGATCCTTCTTCAATATGCCCTTCACCAACATGCAGTGTTTCCTTGATTGAATTAGCTCTCACACCAATATTTGCGTCTAGAGCCTTTGCATTGAGGGCTATCTGAAAACGGCTGTGGCGCTGATGTTGCCTGTGAATGTGGAGTTGGTGGCATGTGAAACCCGCATGTGGAGCATTCGTTTGTGTGGGATGCTGACCAAGCTTCATTTCTGTCCTAGGCACACAAAGGGAACTAAGCATAGAGTGTGAAAACTGAGTTTCCTTGAGAGCTGCTTGGAAGCCTGATGGTGTGTGAAGTTAGTGAGCCAAATGGAGTTGTTCTCCCACAAGAACCACTCGGCTGATCCTTCTTCAATATGCCCTTCACCAACATGCAGTGTTTCCTTGATTGAATTAGCTCTCACACCAATATTTGCGTCTAGAGCCTTTGCATTGAGGGCTATCTGAAAACGGCTGTGGCGCTGAAGTTGCCTGTGAATGTGGAGTTGGTGGCATGTGAAACCCGCATGTGAAGCATTCGTTTGTGTGGGATGCTCTACCAGGTTCATTCCTAGATAATGCACTCAAAGGGCACTAAGCATAGAGTGTGAAAACTGAGTTTCCTTGAGAGCTGCTTGGAAGCCTGATGGTGTGTGACGTTAGTGAGCCAAATGGAGTTGTTCTCCCACAAGAACCACTCGGCTGATCCTTCTTCAATATGCCCTTCACCAACATGCAGTGTTTCCTTGATTGAATTAGCTCTCACACCAATATTTGCATCTAGAGCCTTTGCATTGAGGGCTATCTGAAAACGGATGTGGCGCTGAAGTTGCCTGTGAAAGTGGAGTTGGTGGCATGTGAAACCCGCATGTGGAGCATTCGTTTGTGTGGGATGCTCTACCAGGTTCATTCGTAGATAATGCACTCAAAGGGCACTAAGCATAGAGTGTGAAAACTGAGTTTCCTTGAGAGCTGCTTGGAAGCCTGATGGTGTGTGAAGTTAGTGAGCCAAATGGAGTTGTTCTCCCACAAGAACCACTCGGCTGATCCTTCTTCAATATGCCCTTCACCAACATGCAGTGTTTCCTTGATTGAATTAGCTCTCACACCAATATTTGCGTCTAGAGCCTTTGCATTGAGGGCTATCTGAAAACGGCTGTGGCGCTGAAGTTGCCTGTGAATGTGGAGTTGGTGGCATGTGAAACCCGCATGTGGAGCATTCGTTTGTGTGGGATGCTGACCAAGCTTCATTTCTGTCCTAGGCACACAAAGGGCACTAAGCATAGAGTGTGAAAACTGAGTTTCCTTGAGAGCTGCTTGGAAGCCTGATGGTGTGTGAAGTTAGTGAGCCAGATGGAGTTGTTCTCCCACAAGAACCACTCGGCTGATCCTTCTTCAATATGCCCTTCACCAACATGCAGTGTTTCCTTGATTGAATTAGCTCTCACACCAATATTTGCGTCTAGAGCCTTTGCATTGAGGGCTATCTGAAAACGGCTGTGGCGCTGAAGTTGCCTGTGAATGTGGAGTTGGTGGCATGTGAAACCCGCATGTGAAGCATTCGTTTGTGTGGGATGCTCTACCAGGTTCATTCCTAGATAATGCACTCAAAGGGCACTAAGCATAGAGTGTGAAAACTGAGTTTCCTTGAGAGCTGCTTGGAAGCCTGATGGTGTGTGAAGTTAGTGAGCCAAATGGAGTTGTTCTCCCACAAGAACCACTCGGCTGATCCTTCTTCAATATGCCCTTCACCAACATGCAGTGTTTCCTTGATTGAATTAGCTCTCACACCAATATTTGCGTCTAGAGCCTTTGCATTGAGGGCTATCTGAAAACGGCTGTGGCGCTGAAGTTGCCTGTGAATGTGGAGTTGGTGGCATGTGAAACCCGCATGTGAAGCATTCGTTTGTGTGGGATGCTCTACCAGGTTCATTCGTAGATAATGCACTCAAAGGGCACTAAGCATAGAGTGTGAAAACTGAGTTTCCTTGAGAGCTGCTTGGAAGCCTGATGGTGTGTGAAGTTAGTGAGCCAAATGGAGTTGTTCTCCCACAAGAACCACTCGGCTGATCCTTCTTCAATATGCCCTTCACCAACATGCAGTGTTTCCTTGATTGAATTAGCTCTCACACCAATATTTGCGTCTAGAGCCTTTGCATTGAGGGCTATCTGAAAACGGCTGTGGCGCTGAAGTTGCCTGTGAATGTGGAGTTGGTGGCATGTGAAACCCGCATGTGAAGCATTCGTTTGTGTGGGATGCTGTACCAGGTTCATTCGTAGATAATGCACTCAAAGGGCACTAAGCATAGAGTGTGAAAACTGAGTTTCCTTGAGAGCTGCTTGGAAGCCTGATGGTGTGTGAAGTTAGTGAGCCAAATGGAGTTGTTCTCCCACAAGAACCACTCGGCTGATCCTTCTTCAATATGCCCTTCACCAACATGCAGTGTTTCCTTGATTGAATTAGCTCTCACACCAATATTTGCGTCTAGAGCCTTTGCATTGAGGGCTATCTGAAAACGGATGTGGCGCTGAAGTTGCCTGTGAATGTGGAGTTGGTGGCATGTGAAACCCGCATGTGGAGCATTCGTTTGTGTGGGATGCTGACCAAGCTTCATTTCTGTCCTAGGCACACAAAGGGCACTAAGCATAGAGTGTGAAAACTGAGTTTCCTTGAGAGCTGCTTGGAAGCCTGATGGTGTGTGAAGTTAGTGAGCCAGATGGAGTTGTTCTCCCACAAGAACCACTTGGCTGATCCTTCTTCAATATGCCCTTCACCAACATGCAGTGTTTCCTTGATTGAATTAGCTCTCACACCAATATTTGCGTCTAGAGCCTTTGCATTGAGGGCTATCTGAAAACGGCTGTGGCGCTGAAGTTGCCTGTGAATGTGGAGTTGGTGGCATGTGAAACCCGCATGTGAAGCATTCGTTTGTGTGGGATGCTCTACCAGGTTCATTCCTAGATAATGCACTCAAAGGGCACTAAGCATAGAGTGTGAAAACTGAGTTTCCTTGAGAGCTGCTTGGAAGCCTGATGGTGTGTGAAGTTAGTGAGCCAAATGGAGTTGTTCTCCCACAAGAACCACTCGGCTGATCCTTCTTCAATATGCCCTTCACCAACATGCAGTGTTTCCTTGATTGAATTAGCTCTCACACCAATATTTGCGTCTAGAGCCTTTGCATTGAGGGCTATCTGAAAACGGATGTGGCGCTGAAGTTGCCTGTGAATGTGGAGTTGGTGGCATGTGAAACCCGCATGTGGAGCATTCGTTTGTGTGGGATGCTGACCAAGCTTCATTTCTGTCCTAGGCACACAAAGGGCACTAAGCATAGAGTGTGAAAACTGAGTTTCCTTGAGAGCTGCTTGGAAGCCTGATGGTGTGTGAAGTTAGTGAGCCAAATGGAGTTGTTCTCCCACAAGAACTACTCGGCTGATCCTTCTTCAATATGCCCTTCACCAACATGCAGTGTTTCCTTGATTGAATTAGCTCTCACACCAATATTTGCGTCTAGAGCCTTTGCATTGAGGGCTATCTGAAAACGGCTGTGGCGCTGAAGTTGCCTGTGAATGTGGAGTTGGTGGCATGTGAAACCCGCATGTGGAGCATTCGTTTGTGTGGGATGCTCTACCAGGTTCATTCCTAGATAATGCACTCAAAGGGCACTAAGCATAGAGTGTGAAAACTGAGTTTCCTTGAGAGCTGCTTGGAAGCCTGATGGTGTGTGAAGTTAGTGAGCCAAATGGAGTTGTTCTCCCACAAGAACCACTCGGCTGATCCTTCTTCAATATGCCCTTCACCAACATGCAGTGTTTCCTTGATTGAATTAGCTCTCACACCAATATTTGCGTCTAGAGCCTTTGCATTGAGGGCTATCTGAAAACGGATGTGGCGCTGAAGTTGCCTGTGAATGTGGAGTTGGTGGCATGTGAAACCCGCATGTGACGCATTCGTTTGTGTGGGATGCTCTACCAGGTTCATTCATAGATAATGCACTCAAAGGGCACTAAGCATAGAGTGTGAAAACTGAGTTTCCTTGAGAGCTGCTTGGAAGCCTGATGGTGTGTGAAGTTAGTGAGCCAAATGGAGTTGTTCTCCCACAAGAACCACTCGGCTGATCCTTCTTCAATATGCCCTTCACCAACATGCAGTGTTTCCTTGATTGAATTAGCTCTCACACCAATATTTGCGTCTAGAGCCTTTGCATTGAGGGCTATCTGAAAACGGCTGTGGCGCTGAAGTTGCCTGTGAATGTGGAGTTGGTGGCATGTGAAACCCGCATGTGGAGCATTCGTTTGTGTGGGATGCTCTACCAGGTTCATTCCTAGATAATGCACTCAAAGGGCACTAAGCATAGAGTGTGAAAACTGAGTTTCCTTGAGAGCTGCTTGGAAGCCTGATGGTGTGTGAAGTTAGTGAGCCAAATGGAGTTGTTCTCCCACAAGAACCACTCGGCTGATCCTTCTTCAATATGCCCTTCACCAACATGCAGTGTTTCCTTGATTGAATTAGCTCTCACACCAATATTTGCGTCTAGAGCCTTTGCATTGAGGGCTATCTGAAAACGGCTGTGGCGCTGATGTTGCCTGTGAATGTGGAGTTGGTGGCATGTGAAACCCGCATGTGGAGCATTCGTTTGTGTGGGATGCTGACCAAGCTTCATTTCTGTCCTAGGCACACAAAGGGCACTAAGCATAGAGTGTGAAAACTGAGTTTCCTTGAGAGCTGCTTGGAAGCCTGATGGTGTGTGAAGTTAGTGAGCCAAATGGAGTTGTTCTCCCACAAGAACTACTCGGCTGATCCTTCTTCAATATGCCCTTCACCAACATGCAGTGTTTCCTTGATTGAATTAGCTCTCACACCAATATTTGCGTCTAGAGCCTTTGCATTGAGGGCTATCTGAAAACGGATGTGGCGCTGAAGTTGCCTGTGAATGTGGAGTTGGTGGCATGTGAAACCCGCATGTGAAGCATTCGTTTGTGTGGGATGCTCTACCAGGTTCATTCCTAGATAATGCACTCAAAGGGCACTAAGCATAGAGTGTGAAAACTGAGTTTCCTTGAGAGCTGCTTGGAAGCCTGATGGTGTGTGAAGTTAGTGAGCCAAATGGAGTTGTTCTCCCACAAGAACCACTCGGCTGATCCTTCTTCAATATGCCCTTCACCAACATGCAGTGTTTCCTTGATTGAATTAGCTCTCACACCAATATTTGCGTCTAGAGCCTTTGCATTGAGGGCTATCTGAAAACGGATGTGGCGCTGAAGTTGCCTGTGAATGTGGAGTTGGTGGCATGTGAAACCCGCATGTGAAGCATTCGTTTGTGTGTGATGCTCTACCAGGTTCATTCCTAGATAATGCACTCAAAGGGCACTAAGCATAGAGTGTGAAAACTGAGTTTCCTTGAGAGCTGCTTGGAAGCCTGATGGTGTGTGAAGTTAGTGAGCCAAATGGAGTTGTTCTCCCACAAGAACTACTCGGCTGATCCTTCTTCAATATGCCCTTCACCAACATGCAGTGTTTCCTTGATTGAATTAGCTCTCACACCAATATTTGCGTCTAGAGCCTTTGCATTGAGGGCTATCTGAAAACGGCTGTGGCGCTGAAGTTGCCTGTGAATGTGGAGTTGGTGGCATGTGAAACCCGCATGTGGAGCATTCGTTTGTGTGGGATGCTGACCAAGCTTCATTTCTGTCCTAGGCACACAAAGGGCACTAAGCATAGAGTGTGAAAACTGAGTTTCCTTGAGAGCTGCTTGGAAGCCTGATGGTGTGTGAAGTTAGTGAGCCAGATGGAGTTGTTCTCCCACAAGAACCACTCGGCTGATCCTTCTTCAATATGCCCTTCACCAACATGCAGTGTTTCCTTGATTGAATTAGCTCTCACACCAATATTTGCGTCTAGAGCCTTTGCATTGAGGGCTATCTGAAAACGGCTGTGGCGCTGAAGTTGCCTGTGAATGTGGAGTTGGTGGCATGTGAAACCCGCATGTGAAGCATTCGTTTGTGTGGGATGCTCTACCAGGTTCATTCCTAGATAATGCACTCAAAGGGCACTAAGCATAGAGTGTGAAAACTGAGTTTCCTTGAGAGCTGCTTGGAAGCCTGATGGTGTGTGAAGTTAGTGAGCCAAATGGAGTTGTTCTCCCACAAGAACCACTCGGCTGATCCTTCTTCAATATGCCCTTCACCAACATGCAGTGTTTCCTTGATTGAATTAGCTCTCACACCAATATTTGCGTCTAGAGCCTTTGCATTGAGGGCTATCTGAAAACGGATGCGGCGCTGAAGTTGCCTGTGAATGTGGAGTTGGTGGCATGTGAAACCCGCATGTGGAGCATTCGTTTGTGTGGGATGCTGACCAAGCTTCATTTCTGTCCTAGGCACACAAAGGGCACTAAGCATAGAGTGTGAAAACTGAGTTTCCTTGAGAGCTGCTTGGAAGCCTGATGGTGTGTGAAGTTAGTGAGCCAAATGGAGTTGTTCTCCCACAAGAACTACTCGGCTGATCCTTCTTCAATATGCCCTTCACCAACATGCAGTGTTTCCTTGATTGAATTAGCTCTCACACCAATATTTGCGTCTAGAGCCTTTGCATTGAATGCTATCTGAAAACGGCTGTGGCGCTGAAGTTGCCTGTGAATGTGGAGTTGGTGGCATGTGAAACCCGCATGTGGAGCATTCGTTTGTGTGGGATGCTCTACCAGGTTCATTCCTAGATAATGCACTCAAAGGGCACTAAGCATAGAGTGTGAAAACTGAGTTTCCTTGAGAGCTGCTTGGAAGCCTGATGGTGTGTGAAGTTAGTGAGCCAAATGGAGTTGTTCTCCCACAAGAACCACTCGGCTGATCCTTCTTCAATATGCCCTTCACCAACATGCAGTGTTTCCTTGATTGAATTAGCTCTCACACCAATATTTGCGTCTAGAGCCTTTGCATTGAGGGCTATCTGAAAACGGCTGTGGCGCTGAAGTTGCCTGTGAATGTGGAGTTGGTGGCATGTGAAACCCGCATGTGAAGCATTCGTTTGTGTGGGATGCTCTACCAGGTTCATTCCTAGATAATGCACTCAAAGGGCACTAAGCATAGAGTGTGAAAACTGAGTTTCCTTGAGAGCTGCTTGGAAGCCTGATGGTGTGTGAAGTTAGTGAGCCAAATGGAGTTGTTCTCCCACAAGAACAACTCGGCTGATCCTTCTTCAATATGCCCTTCACCAACATGCAGTGTTTCCTTGATTGAATTAGCTCTCACACCAATATTTGCGTCTAGAGCCTTTGCATTGAGGGCTATCTGAAAACGGCTGTGGCGCTGAAGTTGCCTGTGAATGTGGAGTTGGTGACATGTGAAACCCGCATGTGGAGCATTCGTTTGTGTGGGATGCTCTACCAGGTTCATTCCTAGATAATGCACTCAAAGGGCACTAAGCATAGAGTGTGAAAACTGAGTTTCCTTGAGAGCTGCTTGGAAGCCTGATGGTGTGTGAAGTTAGTGAGCCAAATGGAGTTGTTCTCCCACAAGAACCACTCGGCTGATCCTTCTTCAATATGCCCTTCACCAACATGCAGTGTTTCCTTGATTGAATTAGCTCTCACACCAATATTTGCGTCTAGAGCCTTTGCATTGAGGGCTATCTGAAAACGGCTGTGGCGCTGAAGTTGCCTGTGAATGTGGAGTTGGTGGCATGTGAAACCCGCATGTGGAGCATTCGTTTGTGTGGGATGCTGACCAAGCTTCATTTCTGTCCTAGGCACACAAAGGGCACTAAGCATAGAGTGTGAAAACTGAGTTTCCTTGAGAGCTGCTTGGAAGCCTGATGGTGTGTGAAGTTAGTGAGCCAAATGGAGTTGTTCTCCCACAAGAACCACTCGGCTGATCCTTCTTCAATATGCCCTTCACCAACATGCAGTGTTTCCTTGATTGAATTAGCTCTCACACCAATATTTGCGTCTAGAGCCTTTGCATTGAGGGCTATCTGAAAACGGCTGTGGCGCTGAAGTTGCCTGTGAATGTGGAGTTGGTGGCATGTGAAACCCGCATGTGGAGCATTCGTTTGTGTGGGATGCTCTACCAGGTTCATTCCTAGATAATGCACTCAAAGGGCACTAAGCATAGAGTGTGAAAACTGAGTTTCCTTGAGAGCTGCTTGGAAGCCTGATGGTGTGTGAAGTTAGGGAGCCAAATGGAGTTGTTCTCCCACAAGAACCACTCGGCTGATCCTTCTTCAATATGCCCTTCACCAACATGCAGTGTTTCCTTGATTGAATTAGCTCTCACACCAATATTTGCGTCTAGAGCCTTTGCATTGAGGGCTATCTGAAAACGGCTGTGGCGCTGAAGTTGCCTGTGAATGTGGAGTTGGTGGCATGTGAAACCCGCATGTGAAGCATTCGTTTGTGTGGGATGATCTACCAGGTTCATTCCTAGATAATGCACTCAAAGGGCACTAAGCATAGAGTGTGAAAACTGAGTTTCCTTGAGAGCTGCTTGGAAGCCTGATGGTGTGTGAAGTTAGTGAGCCAAATGGAGTTGTTCTCCCACAAGAACCACTTGGCTGATCCTTCTTCAATATGCCCTTCACCAACATGCAGTGTTTCCTTGATTGAATTAGCTCTCACACCAATATTTGCGTCTAGAGCCTTTGCATTGAGGGCTATCTGAAAACGGCTGTGGCGCTGATGTTGCCTGTGAATGTGGAGTTGGTGGCATGTGAAACCCGCATGTGGAGCATTCGTTTGTGTGGGATGCTGACCAAGCTTCATTTCTGTCCTAGGCACACAAAGGGCACTAAGCATAGAGTGTGAAAACTGAGTTTCCTTGAGAGCTGCTTGGAAGCCTGATGGTGTGTGAAGTTAGTGAGCCAAATGGAGTTGTTCTCCCACAAGAACTACTCGGCTGATCCTTCTTCAATATGCCCTTCACCAACATGCAGTGTTTCCTTGATTGAATTAGCTCTCACACCAATATTTGCGTCTAGAGCCTTTGCATTGAGGGCTATCTGAAAACGGCTGTGGCGCTGAAGTTGCCTGTGAATGTGGAGTTGGTGGCATGTGAAACCCGCATGTGGAGCATTCGTTTGTGTGGCATGCTCTACCAGGTTCATTCCTAGATAATGCACTCAAAGGGCACTAAGCATAGAGTGTGAAAACTGAGTTTCCTTGAGAGCTGCTTGGAAGCCTGATGGTGTGTGAAGTTAGTGAGCCAAATGGAGTTGTTCTCCCACAAGAACCACTCGGCTGATCCTTCTTCAATATGCCCTTCACCAACATGCAGTGTTTCCTTGATTGAATTAGCTCTCACACCAATATTTGCGTCTAGAGCCTTTGCATTGAGGGCTATCTGAAAACGGCTGTGGCGCTGAAGTTGCCTGTGAATGTGGAGTTGGTGGCATGTGAAACCCGCATGTGAAGCATTCGTTTGTGTGGGATGCTCTACCAGGTTCATTCCTAGATAATGCACTCAAAGGGCACTAAGCATAGAGTGTGAAAACTGAGTTTCCTTGAGAGCTGCTTGGAAGCCTGATGGTGTGTGAAGTTAGTGAGCCAAATGGAGTTGTTCTCCCACAAGAACCACTCGGCTGATCCTTCTTCAATATGCCCTTCACCAACATGCAGTGTTTCCTTGATTGAATTAGCTCTCACACCAATATTTGCGTCTAGAGCCTTTGCATTGAGGGCTATCTGAAAACGGCTGTGGCGCTGAAGTTGCCTGTGAATGTGGAGTTGGTGGCATGTGAAACCCGCATGTGAAGCATTCGTTTGTGTGGGATGCTCTACCAGGTTCATTCGTAGATAATGCACTCAAAGGGCACTAAGCATTGAGTGTGAAAACTGAGTTTCCTTGAGAGCTGCTTGGAAGCCTGATGGTGTGTGAAGTTAGTGAGCTAAATGGAGTTGTTCTCCCACAAGAACCACTCGGCTGATCCTTCTTCAATATGCCCTTCACCAACATGCAGTGTTTCCTTGATTGAATTAGCTCTCACACCAATATTTGCGTCTAGAGCCTTTGCATTGAGGGCTATCTGAAAACGGCTGTGGCGCTGATGTTGCCTGTGAATGTGGAGTTGGTGGCATGTGAAACCCGCATGTGGAGCATTCGTTTGTGTGGGATGCTGACCAAGCTTCATTTCTGTCCTAGGCACACAAAGGGCACTAAGCATAGAGTGTGAAAACTGAGTTTCCTTGAGAGCTGCTTGGAAGCCTGATGGTGTGTGAAGTTAGTGAGCCAAATGGAGTTGTTCTCCCACAAGAACTACTCGGCTGATCCTTCTTCAATATGCCCTTCACCAACATGCAGTGTTTCCTTGATTGAATTAGCTCTCACACCAATATTTGCGTCTAGAGCCTTTGCATTGAGGGCTATCTGAAAACGGCTGTGGCGCTGAAGTTGCCTGTGAATGTGGAGTTGGTGGCATGTGAAACCCGCATGTGGAGCATTCGTTTGTGTGGCATGCTCTACCAGGTTCATTCCTAGATAATGCACTCAAAGGGCACTAAGCATAGAGTGTGAAAACTGAGTTTCCTTGAGAGCTGCTTGGAAGCCTGATGGTGTGTGAAGTTAGTGAGCCAAATGGAGTTGTTCTCCCACAAGAACCACTCGGCTGATCCTTCTTCAATATGCCCTTCACCAACATGCAGTGTTTCCTTGATTGAATTAGCTCTCACACCAATATTTGCGTCTAGAGCCTTTGCATTGAGGGCTATCTGAAAACGGCTGTGGCGCTGAAGTTGCCTGAGAATGTGGAGTTGGTGGCATGTGAAACCCGCATGTGAAGCATTCGTTTGTGTGGGATGCTCTACCAGGTTCATTCATAGATAATGCACTCAAAGGGCACTAAGCATAGAGTGTGAAAACTGAGTTTCCTTGAGAGCTGCTTGGAAGCCTGATGGTGTGTGAAGTTAGTGAGCCAAATGGAGTTGTTCTCCCACAAGAACCACTCGGCTGATCCTTCTTCAATATGCCCTTCACCAACATGCAGTGTTTCCTTGATTGAATTAGCTCTCACACCAATATTTGCGTCTAGAGCCTTTGCATTGAGGGCTATCTGAAAACGGCTGTGGCGCTGAAGTTGCCTGTGAATGTGGAGTTGGTGGCATGTGAAACCCGCATGTGAAGCATTCGTTTGTGTGGGATGCTCTACCAGGTTCATTCGTAGATAATGCACTCAAAGGGCACTAAGCATAGAGTGTGAAAACCGAGTTTCCTTGAGAGCTGCTTGGAAGCCTGATGGTGTGTGAAGTTAGTGAGCTAAATGGAGTTGTTCTCCCACAAGAACCACTCGGCTGATCCTTCTTCAATATGCCCTTCACCAACATGCAGTGTTTCCTTGATTGAATTAGCTCTCACACCAATATTTGCGTCTAGAGCCTTTGCATTGAGGGCTATCTGAAAACTGCTGTGGCGCTGATGTTGCCTGTGAATGTGGAGTTGGTGGCATGTGAAACCCGCATGTGGAGCATTCGTTTGTGTGGGATGCTGACCAAGCTTCATTTCTGTCCTAGGCACACAAAGGGCACTAAGCATAGAGTGTGAAAACTGAGTTTCCTTGAGAGCTGCTTGGAAGCCTGATGGTGTGTGAAGTTAGTGAGCCAAATGGAGTTGTTCTCCCACAAGAACTACTCGGCTGATCCTTCTTCAATATGCCCTTCACCAACATGCAGTGTTTCCTTGATTGAATTAGCTCTCACACCAATATTTGCGTCTAGAGCCTTTGCATTGAATGCTATCTGAAAACGGCTGTGGCGCTGAAGTTGCCTGTGAATGTGGAGTTGGTGGCATGTGAAACCCGCATGTGGAGCATTCGTTTGTGTGGGATGCTCTACCAGGTTCATTCCTAGATAATGCACTCAAAGGGCACTAAGCATAGAGTGTGAAAACTGAGTTTCCTTGAGAGCTGCTTGGAAGCCTGATGGTGTGTGAAGTTAGTGAGCCAGATGGAGTTGTTCTCCCACAAGAACCACTCGGCTGATCCTTCTTCAATATGCCCTTCACCAACATGCAGTGTTTCCTTGATTGAATTAGCTCTCACACCAATATTTGCGTCTAGAGCCTTTGCATTGAGGGCTATCTGCAAACGGCTGTGGCGCTGAAGTTGCCTGTGAATGTGGAGTTGGTGGCATGTGAAACCCGCATGTGGAGCATTCGTTTGTGTGGGATGCTGACCAAGCTTCATTTCTGTCCTAGGCACACAAAGGGCACTAAGCATAGAGTGTGAAAACTGAGTTTCCTTGAGAGCTGCTTGGAAGCCTGATGGTGTGTGAAGTTAGTGAGCCAGATGGAGTTGTTCTCCCACAAGAACCACTCGGCTGATCCTTCTTCAATATGCCCTTCACCAACATGCAGTGTTTCCTTGATTGAATTAGCTCTCACACCAATATTTGCGTCTAGAGCCTTTGCATTGAGGGCTATCTGAAAACGGCTGTGGCGCTGAAGTTGCCTGTGAATGTGGAGTTGGTGGCATGTGAAACCCGCATGTGAAGCATTCGTTTGTGTGGGATGATCTACCAGGTTCATTCCTAGATAATGCACTCAAAGGGCACTAAGCATAGAGTGTGAAAACTGAGTTTCCTTGAGAGCTGCTTGGAAGCCTGATGGTGTGTGAAGTTAGTGAGCCAAATGGAGTTGTTCTCCCACAAGAACCACTTGGCTGATCCTTCTTCAATATGCCCTTCACCAACATGCAGTGTTTCCTTGATTGAATTAGCTCTCACACCAATATTTGCGTCTAGAGCCTTTGCATTGAGGGCTATCTGAAAACGGCTGTGGCGCTGATGTTGCCTGTGAATGTGGAGTTGGTGGCATGTGAAACCCGCATGTGGAGCATTCGTTTGTGTGGGATGCTGACCAAGCTTCATTTCTGTCCTAGGCACACAAAGGGCACTAAGCATAGAGTGTGAAAACTGAGTTTCCTTGAGAGCTGCTTGGAAGCCTGATGGTGTGTGAAGTTAGTGAGCCAAATGGAGTTGTTCTCCCACAAGAACTACTCGGCTGATCCTTCTTCAATATGCCCTTCACCAACATGCAGTGTTTCCTTGATTGAATTAGCTCTCACACCAATATTTGCGTCTAGAGCCTTTGCATTGAGGGCTATCTGAAAACGGCTGTGGCGCTGAAGTTGCCTGTGAATGTGGAGTTGGTGGCATGTGAAACCCGCATGTGGAGCATTCGTTTGTGTGGCATGCTCTACCAGGTTCATTCCTAGATAATGCACTCAAAGGGCACTAAGCATAGAGTGTGAAAACTGAGTTTCCTTGAGAGCTGCTTGGAAGCCTGATGGTGTGTGAAGTTAGTGAGCCAAATGGAGTTGTTCTCCCACAAGAACCACTCGGCTGATCCTTCTTCAATATGCCCTTCACCAACATGCAGTGTTTCCTTGATTGAATTAGCTCTCACACCAATATTTGCGTCTAGAGCCTTTGCATTGAGGGCTATCTGAAAACGGCTGTGGCGCTGAAGTTGCCTGTGAATGTGGAGTTGGTGGCATGTGAAACCCGCATGTGAAGCATTCGTTTGTGTGGGATGCTCTACCAGGTTCATTCCTAGATAATGCACTCAAAGGGCACTAAGCATAGAGTGTGAAAACTGAGTTTCCTTGAGAGCTGCTTGGAAGCCTGATGGTGTGTGAAGTTAGTGAGCCAAATGGAGTTGTTCTCCCACAAGAACCACTCGGCTGATCCTTCTTCAATATGCCCTTCACCAACATGCAGTGTTTCCTTGATTGAATTAGCTCTCACACCAATATTTGCGTCTAGAGCCTTTGCATTGAGGGCTATCTGAAAACGGCTGTGGCGCTGAAGTTGCCTGTGAATGTGGAGTTGGTGGCATGTGAAACCCGCATGTGAAGCATTCGTTTGTGTGGGATGCTCTACCAGGTTCATTCGTAGATAATGCACTCAAAGGGCACTAAGCATTGAGTGTGAAAACTGAGTTTCCTTGAGAGCTGCTTGGAAGCCTGATGGTGTGTGAAGTTAGTGAGCTAAATGGAGTTGTTCTCCCACAAGAACCACTCGGCTGATCCTTCTTCAATATGCCCTTCACCAACATGCAGTGTTTCCTTGATTGAATTAGCTCTCACACCAATATTTGCGTCTAGAGCCTTTGCATTGAGGGCTATCTGAAAACGGCTGTGGCGCTGATGTTGCCTGTGAATGTGGAGTTGGTGGCATGTGAAACCCGCATGTGGAGCATTCGTTTGTGTGGGATGCTGACCAAGCTTCATTTCTGTCCTAGGCACACAAAGGGCACTAAGCATAGAGTGTGAAAACTGAGTTTCCTTGAGAGCTGCTTGGAAGCCTGATGGTGTGTGAAGTTAGTGAGCCAAATGGAGTTGTTCTCCCACAAGAACTACTCGGCTGATCCTTCTTCAATATGCCCTTCACCAACATGCAGTGTTTCCTTGATTGAATTAGCTCTCACACCAATATTTGCGTCTAGAGCCTTTGCATTGAGGGCTATCTGAAAACGGCTGTGGCGCTGAAGTTGCCTGTGAATGTGGAGTTGGTGGCATGTGAAACCCGCATGTGGAGCATTCGTTTGTGTGGCATGCTCTACCAGGTTCATTCCTAGATAATGCACTCAAAGGGCACTAAGCATAGAGTGTGAAAACTGAGTTTCCTTGAGAGCTGCTTGGAAGCCTGATGGTGTGTGAAGTTAGTGAGCCAAATGGAGTTGTTCTCCCACAAGAACCACTCGGCTGATCCTTCTTCAATATGCCCTTCACCAACATGCAGTGTTTCCTTGATTGAATTAGCTCTCACACCAATATTTGCGTCTAGAGCCTTTGCATTGAGGGCTATCTGAAAACGGCTGTGGCGCTGAAGTTGCCTGAGAATGTGGAGTTGGTGGCATGTGAAACCCGCATGTGAAGCATTCGTTTGTGTGGGATGCTCTACCAGGTTCATTCATAGATAATGCACTCAAAGGGCACTAAGCATAGAGTGTGAAAACTGAGTTTCCTTGAGAGCTGCTTGGAAGCCTGATGGTGTGTGAAGTTAGTGAGCCAAATGGAGTTGTTCTCCCACAAGAACCACTCGGCTGATCCTTCTTCAATATGCCCTTCACCAACATGCAGTGTTTCCTTGATTGAATTAGCTCTAACACCAATATTTGCGTCTAGAGCCTTTGCATTGAGGGCTATCTGAAAACGGCTGTGGCGCTGAAGTTGCCTGTGAATGTGGAGTTGGTGGCATGTGAAACCCGCATGTGAAGCATTCGTTTGTGTGGGATGCTCTACCAGGTTCATTCGTAGATAATGCACTCAAAGGGCACTAAGCATAGAGTGTGAAAACCGAGTTTCCTTGAGAGCTGCTTGGAAGCCTGATGGTGTGTGAAGTTAGTGAGCTAAATGGAGTTGTTCTCCCACAAGAACCACTCGGCTGATCCTTCTTCAATATGCCCTTCACCAACATGCAGTGTTTCCTTGATTGAATTAGCTCTCACACCAATATTTGCGTCTAGAGCCTTTGCATTGAGGGCTATCTGAAAACTGCTGTGGCGCTGATGTTGCCTGTGAATGTGGAGTTGGTGGCATGTGAAACCCGCATGTGGAGCATTCGTTTGTGTGGGATGCTGACCAAGCTTCATTTCTGTCCTAGGCACACAAAGGGCACTAAGCATAGAGTGTGAAAACTGAGTTTCCTTGAGAGCTGCTTGGAAGCCTGATGGTGTGTGAAGTTAGTGAGCCAAATGGAGTTGTTCTCCCACAAGAACTACTCGGCTGATCCTTCTTCAATATGCCCTTCACCAACATGCAGTGTTTCCTTGATTGAATTAGCTCTCACACCAATATTTGCGTCTAGAGCCTTTGCATTGAATGCTATCTGAAAACGGCTGTGGCGCTGAAGTTGCCTGTGAATGTGGAGTTGGTGGCATGTGAAACCCGCATGTGGAGCATTCGTTTGTGTGGGATGCTCTACCAGGTTCATTCCTAGATAATGCACTCAAAGGGCACTAAGCATAGAGTGTGAAAACTGAGTTTCCTTGAGAGCTGCTTGGAAGCCTGATGGTGTGTGAAGTTAGTGAGCCAAATGGAGTTGTTCTCCCACAAGAACCACTCGGCTGATCCTTCTTCAATATGCCCTTCACCAACATGCAGTGTTTCCTTGATTGAATTAGCTCTCACACCAATATTTGCGTCTAGAGCCTTTGCTTTGAGGGCTATCTGAAAACGGCTGTGGCGCTGATGTTGCCTGTGAATGTGGAGTTGGTGGCATGTGAAACCCGCATGTGGAGCATTCGTTTGTGTGGGATGCTGACCAAGCTTCATTTCTGTCCTAGGCACACAAAGGGCACTAAGCATAGAGTGTGAAAACTGAGTTTCCTTGAGAGCTGCTTGGAAGCCTGATGGTGTGTGAAGTTAGTGAGCCAGATGGAGTTGTTCTCCCACAAGAACCACTCGGCTGATCCTTCTTCAATATGCCCTTCACCAACATGCAGTGTTTCCTTGATTGAATTAGCTCTCACACCAATATTTGCGTCTAGAGCCTTTGCATTGAGGGCTATCTGAAAACGGCTGTGGCGCTGAAGTTGCCTGTGAATGTGGAGTTGGTGGCATGTGAAACCCGCATGTGAAGCATTCGTTTGTGTGGGATGCTCTACCAGGTTCATTCGTAGATAATGCACTCAAAGGGCACTAAGCATTGAGTGTGAAAACTGAGTTTCCTTGAGAGCTGCTTGGAAGCCTGATGGTGTGTGAAGTTAGTGAGCTAAATGGAGTTGTTCTCCCACAAGAACCACTCGGCTGATCCTTCTTCAATATGCCCTTCACCAACATGCAGTGTTTCCTTGATTGAATTAGCTCTCACACCAATATTTGCGTCTAGAGCCTTTGCATTGAGGGCTATCTGAAAACGGCTGTGGCGCTGATGTTGCCTGTGAATGTGGAGTTGGTGGCATGTGAAACCCGCATGTGGAGCATTCGTTTGTGTGGGATGCTGACCAAGCTTCATTTCTGTCCTAGGCACACAAAGGGCACTAAGCATAGAGTGTGAAAACTGAGTTTCCTTGAGAGCTGCTTGGAAGCCTGATGGTGTGTGAAGTTAGTGAGCCAAATGGAGTTGTTCTCCCACAAGAACTACTCGGCTGATCCTTCTTCAATATGCCCTTCACCAACATGCAGTGTTTCCTTGATTGAATTAGCTCTCACACCAATATTTGCGTCTAGAGCCTTTGCATTGAGGGCTATCTGAAAACGGCTGTGGCGCTGAAGTTGCCTGTGAATGTGGAGTTGGTGGCATGTGAAACCCGCATGTGGAGCATTCGTTTGTGTGGCATGCTCTACCAGGTTCATTCCTAGATAATGCACTCAAAGGGCACTAAGCATAGAGTGTGAAAACTGAGTTTCCTTGAGAGCTGCTTGGAAGCCTGATGGTGTGTGAAGTTAGTGAGCCAAATGGAGTTGTTCTCCCACAAGAACCACTCGGCTGATCCTTCTTCAATATGCCCTTCACCAACATGCAGTGTTTCCTTGATTGAATTAGCTCTCACACCAATATTTGCGTCTAGAGCCTTTGCATTGAGGGCTATCTGAAAACGGCTGTGGCGCTGAAGTTGCCTGAGAATGTGGAGTTGGTGGCATGTGAAACCCGCATGTGAAGCATTCGTTTGTGTGGGATGCTCTACCAGGTTCATTCATAGATAATGCACTCAAAGGGCACTAAGCATAGAGTGTGAAAACTGAGTTTCCTTGAGAGCTGCTTGGAAGCCTGATGGTGTGTGAAGTTAGTGAGCCAAATGGAGTTGTTCTCCCACAAGAACCACTCGGCTGATCCTTCTTCAATATGCCCTTCACCAACATGCAGTGTTTCCTTGATTGAATTAGCTCTAACACCAATATTTGCGTCTAGAGCCTTTGCATTGAGGGCTATCTGAAAACGGCTGTGGCGCTGAAGTTGCCTGTGAATGTGGAGTTGGTGGCATGTGAAACCCGCATGTGAAGCATTCGTTTGTGTGGGATGCTCTACCAGGTTCATTCGTAGATAATGCACTCAAAGGGCACTAAGCATAGAGTGTGAAAACCGAGTTTCCTTGAGAGCTGCTTGGAAGCCTGATGGTGTGTGAAGTTAGTGAGCTAAATGGAGTTGTTCTCCCACAAGAACCACTCGGCTGATCCTTCTTCAATATGCCCTTCACCAACATGCAGTGTTTCCTTGATTGAATTAGCTCTCACACCAATATTTGCGTCTAGAGCCTTTGCATTGAGGGCTATCTGAAAACTGCTGTGGCGCTGATGTTGCCTGTGAATGTGGAGTTGGTGGCATGTGAAACCCGCATGTGGAGCATTCGTTTGTGTGGGATGCTGACCAAGCTTCATTTCTGTCCTAGGCACACAAAGGGCACTAAGCATAGAGTGTGAAAACTGAGTTTCCTTGAGAGCTGCTTGGAAGCCTGATGGTGTGTGAAGTTAGTGAGCCAAATGGAGTTGTTCTCCCACAAGAACTACTCGGCTGATCCTTCTTCAATATGCCCTTCACCAACATGCAGTGTTTCCTTGATTGAATTAGCTCTCACACCAATATTTGCGTCTAGAGCCTTTGCATTGAATGCTATCTGAAAACGGCTGTGGCGCTGAAGTTGCCTGTGAATGTGGAGTTGGTGGCATGTGAAACCCGCATGTGGAGCATTCGTTTGTGTGGGATGCTCTACCAGGTTCATTCCTAGATAATGCACTCAAAGGGCACTAAGCATAGAGTGTGAAAACTGAGTTTCCTTGAGAGCTGCTTGGAAGCCTGATGGTGTGTGAAGTTAGTGAGCCAAATGGAGTTGTTCTCCCACAAGAACCACTCGGCTGATCCTTCTTCAATATGCCCTTCACCAACATGCAGTGTTTCCTTGATTGAATTAGCTCTCACACCAATATTTGCGTCTAGAGCCTTTGCTTTGAGGGCTATCTGAAAACGGCTGTGGCGCTGATGTTGCCTGTGAATGTGGAGTTGGTGGCATGTGAAACCCGCATGTGGAGCATTCGTTTGTGTGGGATGCTGACCAAGCTTCATTTCTGTCCTAGGCACACAAAGGGCACTAAGCATAGAGTGTGAAAACTGAGTTTCCTTGAGAGCTGCTTGGAAGCCTGATGGTGTGTGAAGTTAGTGAGCCAGATGGAGTTGTTCTCCCACAAGAACCACTCGGCTGATCCTTCTTCAATATGCCCTTCACTAACATGCAGTGTTTCCTTGATTGAATTAGCTCTCACACCAATATTTGCGTCTAGAGCCTTTGCATTGAGGGCTATCTGAAAACGGCTGTGGCGCTGAAGTTGCCTGTGAATGTGGAGTTGGTGGCATGTGAAACCCGCATGTGGAGCATTCGTTTGTGTGGGATGCTCTACCAGGTTCATTTCAGTCCTAGCCATACAAAGGGCACTAAACATAGAGTGTGAAAACTGAGTTTCCTTGAGAGCTGCTTGGAAGCCTGATGGTGTGTGAAGTTAGTGAGCCAAATGGAGTTGTTCTCCCACAAGAACCACTCGGCTGATCCGTCTTCAATATGCCCTTCACCAACATGCAGTGTTTCCTTGATTGAATTAGCTCTCACACCAATATTTGCGTCTAGAGCCTTTGCATTGAGGGCTATCTGAAAACGGCTGTGGCGCTGAAGTTGCCTGTGAATGTGGAGTTGGTGGCATGTGAAACCCGCATGTGAAGCATTCGTTTGTGTGGGATGCTCTACCAGGTTCATTCCTAGATAATGCACTCAAAGGGCACTAAGCATAGAGTGTGAAAACTGAGTTTCCTTGAGAGCTGCTTGGAAGCCTGATGGTGTGTGAAGTTAGTGAGCCAAATGGAGTTGTTCTCATACAAGAACCACTCGGCCGATCCTTCTTCAATATGCCCTTCACCAACATGCAGTGTTTCCTTGATTGAATTAGCTCTCACACCAATATTTGCGTCTAGAGCCTTTGCATTGAGGGCTATCTGAAAACGGCTGTGGCGCTAATGTTGCCTGTGAATGTGGAGTTGGTGGCATGTGAAACCCGCATGTGGAGCATTCGTTTGTGTGGGATGCTGACCAAGCTTCATTTCTGTCCTAGGCACACAAAGGGCACTAAGCATAGAGTGTGAAAACTGAGTTTCCTTGAGAGCTGCTTGGAAGCCTGATGGTGTGTGAAGTTAGTGAGCCAAATGGAGTTGTTCTCCCACAAGAACTACTCGGCTGATCCTTCTTCAATATGCCCTTCACCAACATGTAGTGTTTCCTTGATTGAATTAGCTCTCACACCAATATTTGCGTCTAGAGCCTTTGCATTGAGGGCTATCTGAAAACGGCTGTGGCGCTGAAGTTGCCTATGAATGTGGAGTTGGTGGCATGTGAAACCCGCATGTGGAGCATTCGTTTGTGTGGGATGCTCTACCAGGTTCATTCCTAGATAATGCACTCAAAGGGCACTAAGCATAGAGTGTGAAAACTGAGTTTCCTTGAGAGCTGCTTGGAAGCCTGATGGTGTGTGAAGTTAGTGAGCCAAATGGAGTTGTTCTCCCACAAGAACCACTCGGCTGATCCTTCTTCAATATGCCCTTCACCAACATGCAGTGTTTCCTTGATTGAATTAGCTCTCACACCAATATTTGCGTCTAGAGCCTTTGCATTGAGGGCTATCTGAAAACGGCTGTGGCGCTGAAGTTGCCTGTGAATGTGGAGTTGGTGGCATGTGAAACCCGCATGTGGAGCATTCGTTTGTGTGTGATGCTCTACCAGGTTCATTCCTAGATAATGCACTCAAAGGGCACTAAGCATAGAGTGTGAAAACTGAGTTTCCTTGAGAGCTGCTTGGAAGCCTGATGATGTGTGAAGTTAGTGAGCCAAATGCAGTTGTTCTCCCACAAGAACCACTCGGCTGATCCTTCTTCAATATGCCCTTCACCAACATGCAGTGTTTCCTTGATTGAATTAGCTCTCACACCAATATTTGCGTCTAGAGCCTTTGCATTGAGGGCTATCTGAAAACGGATGTGGCGCTGAAGTTTCCTGTGAATGTGGAGTTGGTGGCATGTGAAACCCGCATGTGGAGCATTCGTTTGTGTGGGATGCTCTACCAGGTTCATTCCTAGATAATGCACTCAAAGGGCACTAAGCATAGAGTGTGAAAACTGAGTTTCCTTGAGAGCTGCTTGGAAGCCTGATGGTGTGTGAAGTTAGTGAGCCAAATGGAGTTGTTCTCCCACAAGAACCACTCGGCTGATCCTTCTTCAATATGCCCTTCACCAACATGCAGTGTTTCCTTGATTGAATTAGCTCTCACACCAATATTTGCGTCTAGAGCCTTTGCATTGAGGGCTATCTGAAAACGGCTGTGGCGCTGAAGTTGCCTGTGAATGTGGAGTTGGTGGCATGTGAAACCCGCATGTGGAGCATTCGTTTGTGTGGGATGCTCTACCAGGTTCATTCGTAGATAATGCACTCAAAGGGCACTAAGCATAGAGTGTGAAAACTGAGTTTCCTTGAGAGCTACTTGGAAGCCTGATGGTGTGTGAAGTTAGTGAGCCAAATGGAGTTGTTCTCCCACAAGAACCACTCGGCTGATCCTTCTTCAATATGCCCTTCACCAACATGCAGTGTTTCCTTGATTGAATTAGCTCTCACACCAATATTTGCGTCTAGAGCCTTTGCATTGCGGGCTATCTGAAAACGGCTGTGGCGCTGAAGTTGCCTGTGAATGTGGAGTTGGTGGCATGTGAAACCCGCATGTGGAGCATTCGTTTGTGTGGGATGCTGACCAAGCTTCATTTCTGTCCTAGGCACACAAAGGGCACTAAGCATAGAGTGTGAAAACTGAGTTTCCTTGAGAGCTGCTTGGAAGCCTGATGGTGTGTGAAGTTAGTGAGCCAAATGGAGTTGTTCTCCCACAAGAACTACTCGGCTGATCCTTCTTCAATATGCCCTTCACCAACATGCAGTGTTTCCTTGATTGAATTAGCTCTCACACCAATATTTGCGTCTAGAGCCTTTGCATTGAGGGCTATCTGAAAACGGCTGTGGCGCTGAAGTTGCCTGTGAATGTGGAGTTGGTGGCATGTGAAACCCGCATGTGGAGCATTCGTTTGTGTGGGATGCTCTACCAGTTTCATTCCTAGATAATGCACTCAAAGGGCACTAAGCATAGAGTGTGAAAACTGAGTTTCCTTGAGAGCTGCTTGGAAGCCTGATGGTGTGTGAAGTTAGTGAGCCAAATGGAGTTGTTCTCCCACAAGAACCACTCGGCTGATCCTTCTTCAATATGCCCTTCACCAACATGCAGTGTTTCCTTGATTGAATTAGCTCTCACACCAATATTTGCGTCTAGAGCCTTTGCATTGAGGGCTATCTGAAAACGAATGTGGCGCTGAAGTTGCCTCTGAATGTGGAGTTGGTGGCATGTGAAACCCGCATGTGGAGCATTCGTTTGTGTGGGATGCTCTACCAGGTTCATTCCTAGATAATGCACTCAAAGGGCACTAAGCATAAAGTGTGAAAACTGAGTTTCCTTGAGAGCTGCTTGGAAGCCTGATGGTGTGTGAAGTTAGTGAGCCAAATGGAGTTGTTCTCCCACAAGAACCACTCGGCTGATCCTTCTTCAATATGCCCTTCACCAACATGCAGTGTTTCCTTGATTGAATTAGCTCTCACACCAATATTTGCGTCTAGAGCCTTTGCATTGAGGGCTATCTGAAAACGGCTGTGGCGCTGAAGTTGCCTGTGAATGTGGAGTTGGTGGCATGTGAAACCCGCATGTGGAGCATTCGTTTGTGTGGGATGCTCTACCAGGTTCATTCCTAGATAATGCACTCAAAGGGCACTAAGCATAAAGTGTGAAAACTGAGTTTCCTTGAGAGCTGCTTGGAAGCCTGATGGTGTGTGAAGTTAGTGAGCCAAATGGAGTTGTTCTCCCACAAGAACCACTCGGCTGATCCTTCTTCAATATGCCCTTCACCAACATGCAGTGTTTCCTTGATTGAATTAGCTCTCACACCAATATTTGCGTCTAGAGCCTTTGCATTGAGGGCTATCTGAAAACGGCTGTGGCGCTGAAGTTGCCTGTGAATGTGGAGTTGGTGGCATGTGAAACCCGCATGTGGAGCATTCGTTTGTGTGTGATGCTCTACCAGGTTCATTCCTAGATAATGCACTCTAAGGGCACTAAGCATAGAGTGTGAAAACTGAGTTTCCTTGAGAGCTGCTTGGAAGCCTGATGGTGTGTGAAGTTAGTGAGCCAAATGGAGTTGTTCTCCCACAAGACCCACTCGGCTGATCCTTCTTCAATATGCCCTTCACCAACATGCAGTGTTTCCTTGATTGAATTAGCTCTCACACCAATATTTGCGTCTAGAGCCTTTGCATTGAGGGCTATCTGAAAACGGCTGTGGCGCTGAAGTTGCCTCTGAATGTGGAGTTGGTGGCATGTGAAACCCGCATGTGGAGCATTCGTTTGTGTGGGATGCTCTACCAGGTTCATTTCAGTCCTAGCCATACAAAGGGCACTAACATAGAGTGTGAAAACTGAGTTTCCTTGAGAGCTGCTTGGAAGCTTGATGGTGTGTGAAGTTAGTGAGCCAAATGGAGTTGTTCTCCCACAAGAACCACTCGGCTGATCCTTCTTCAATATGCCCTTCACTAACATGCAGTGTTTCCTTGATTGAATTAGCTCTCACACCAATATTTGCGTCTAGAGCCTTTGCATTGAGGGCTATCTGAAAACGGCTGTGGCGCTGAAGTTGCCTGTGAATGTGGAGTTGGTGGCATGTGAAACCCGCATGTGGAGCATTCGTTTGTGTGGGATGCTCTACCAGGTTCATTTCAGTCCTAGCCATACAAAGGCACTAAGCATAGAGTGTGAAAACTGAGTTTCCTTGAGAGCTGCTTGGAAGCCTGATGGTGTGTGAAGTTAGTGAGCCAAATGGAGTTGTTCTCCACAAGAACCACTCGGCTGATCCTTCTTCAATATGCCCTTCACCAACATGCAGTGTTTCCTTGATTGAATTAGCTCTCACACCAATATTTGCGTCTAGAGCCTTGCATTGAGGGCTATCTGAAAACGGCTGTGGCGCTGAAGTTGCCTGTGAATGTGGAGTTGGTGGCATGTGAAACCCGCATGTGGAGCATTCGTTGTGTGGGATGCTCTACCAGGTTCATTCCTAGATAATGCACTCAAAGGGCACTAAGCATAGAGTGTGAAAACTGAGTTTCCTTGAGAGCTGCTTGGAAGCCTGATGGTGTGTGAAGTTAGTGAGCCAAATGGAGTTGTTCTCCCACAAGAACCACTCGGCTGATCCTTCTTCAATATGCCCTTCACCAACATGCAGTGTTTCCTTGATTGAATTAGCTCTCACACCAATATTTGCGTCTAGAGCCTTTGCATTGAGGGCTATCTGAAAACGGCTGTGGCGCTGAAGTTGCCTGTGAATGTGGAGTTGGTGGCATGTGAAACCCGCATGTGGAGCATTCGTTTGTGTGGGATGCTCTACCAGGTTCATTCCTAGATAATGCACTCAAAGGGCACTAAGCATAGAGTGTGAAAACTGAGTTTCCTTGAGAGCTGCTTGGAAGCCTGATGGTGTGTGAAGTTAGTGAGCCAAACGGAGTTGTTCTCCACAAGAACCACTCGGCTGATCCTTCTTCAATATGCCCTTCACCAACATGCAGTGTTTCCTTGATTGAATTAGCTCTCACACCAATATTTGCGTCTAGAGCCTTTGCATTGAGGGCTATCTGCAAACGGCTGTGGCGCTGAAGTTGCCTGTGAATGTGGAGTTGGTGGCATGTGAAACCCGCATGTGGAGCATTCGTTTGTGTGGGATGCTCTACCAGGTTCATTCCTAGATAATGCACTCAAAGGGCACTAAGCATAGAGTTTGAAAACTGAGTTTCCTTGAGAGCTGCTTGGAAGCCTGATGGTGTGTGAAGTTAGTGAGCCAAATGGAGTTGTTCTCCCACAAGAACCACTCGGCTGATCCTTCTTCAATATGCCCTTCACCAACATGCAGTGTTTCCTTGATTGAATTAGCTCTCACACCAATATTTGCGTCTAGAGCCTTTGCATTGAGGGCTATCTGAAAACGGCTGTGGCGCTGAAGTTGCCTGTCAATGTGGAGTTGGTGGCATGTGAAACCCGCATGTGGAGCATTCGTTTGTGTGGGATGCTCTACCAGGTCATTCCTAGATAATGCACTCAAAGGGCACTAAGCATAGAGTGTGAAAACTGAGTTTCCTTGAGAGCTGCTTGGAAGCCTGATGGTGTGTGAAGTTAGTGAGCCAAATGAGTTGTTCTCCCACAAGAACCACTCGGCTGATCCTTCTTTAATATGCCCTTCACCAACATGCAGTGTTTCCTTGATTGAATTAGCTCTCACACCAATATTTGCGTCTAGAGCCTTTGCATTGAGGGCTATCTGAAAACGGCTGTGGCGCTGAAGTTGCCTGTGAATGTGGAGTTGGTGGCATGTGAAACCCGCATGTGGAGCATTCGTTTGTGTGGGATGCTCTACCAGGTTCATTCCTAGATAATGCACTCAAAGGGCACTAAGCATAGAGTTTGAAAACTGAGTTTCCTTGAGAGCTGCTTGGAAGCCTGATGGTGTGTGAAGTTAGTGAGCCAAATGGAGTTGTTCTCCACAAGAACCACTCGGCTGATCCTTCTTCAATATGCCCTTCACCAACAAGCAGTGTTTCCTTGATTGAATTAGCTCTCACACCAATATTTGCGTCTAGAGCCTTTGCATTGAGGGCTATCTGAAAACGGCTGTGGCGCTGAAGTTGCCTGTGAATGTGGAGTTGGTGGCATGTGAAACCCGCATGTGGAGCATTCGTTTGTGTGGGATGCTCTACCAGGTTCATTCCTAGATAATGCACTCAAAGGGCACTAAGCATAGAGTGTGAAAACTGAGTTTCCTTGAGAGCTGCTTGGAAGCCTGATGGTGTGTGAAGTTAGTGAGCCAAATGGAGTTGTTCTCCCACAAGAACCACTCGGCTGATCCTTCTTCAATATGCCCTTCACCAACATGCAGTGTTTCCTTGATTGAATTAGCTCTCACACCAATATTTGCGTCTAGAGCCTTTGCATTGAGGCTATCTGCAAACGGCTGTGGCGCTGAAGTTGCCTGTGAATGTGGAGTTGGTGGCATGTGAAACCCGCATGTGGAGCATTCGTTTGTGTGGGATGCTCTACCAGGTTCATTCCTAGATAATGCACTCAAAGGGCACTAAGCATAGAGTGTGAAAACTGAGTTTCCTTGAGAGCTGCTTGGAAGCCTGATGGTGTGTGAAGTTAGTGAGCCAAATGGAGTTGTTCTCCCACAAGAACCACTCGGCTGATCCTTCTTCAATATGCCCTTCACCAACATGCAGTGTTTCCTTGATTGAATTAGCTCTCACACCAATATTTGCGTCTAGAGCCTTTGCATTGAGGGCTATCTGAAAACGGATGTGGCGCTGAAGTTGCCTGTCAATGTGGAGTTGGTGGCATGTGAAACCCGCATGTGGAGCATTCGTTTGTGTGGGATGCTCTACCAGGTTCATTCCTAGATAATGCACTCAAAGGGCACTAAGCATAGAGTGTGAAAACTGAGTTTCCTTGAGAGCTGCTTGGAAGCCTGATGGTGTGTGAAGTTAGTGAGCCAAATGGAGTTGTTCTCCCACAAGAACCACTCGGCTGATCCTTCTTTAATATGCCCTTCACCAACATGCAGTGTTTCCTTGATTGAATTAGCTCTCACACCAATATTTGCGTCTAGAGCCTTTGCATTGAGGGCTATCTGAAAACGGCTGTGGCGCTGAAGTTGCCTGTGAATGTGGAGTTGGTGGCATGTGAAACCCGCATGTGGAGCATTCGTTTGTGTGGGATGCTCTACCAGGTTCATTCCTAGATAATGCACTCAACGGCACTAAGCATAGAGTTTGAAACTGAGTTTCCTTGAGAGCTGCTTGGAAGCCTGATGGTGTGTGAAGTTAGTGAGCCAAATGGAGTTGTTTCTCCCACAACAACCACTCGGCTGATCCTTCTTCAATATGCCCTTCACCAGAAGCAGTGTTTCCTTGATTGAATTAGCTCTCACACCAATATTTGCGTCTAGAGACTTTGCATTGAGGGCTATCTGAAAACGGCTGTGGCGCTGAAGTTGCCTGTGAATGTGGAGTTGGTGGCATGTGAAACCCGCATGTGGAGCATTCGTTTGTGTGGGATGCTCTACCAGGTTCATTTCAGTCCTAGCCATACAAAGGGCACTAAACCTAGAGTGTGAAAACTGAGTTTCCTTGAGAGCTGCTTGGAAGCCTGATGGTGTGTGAAGTTAGTGAGCCAAATGGAGTTGTTCTCCCACAAGAACCACTCGGCTGATCCTTCTTCAATATGCCCTTCACCAACATGCAGTGTTTCCTTGATTGAATTAGCTCTCACACCAATATTTGCGTCTAGAGCCTTTGCATTGAGGGCTATCTGAAAACGGCTGTGGCGCTGAAGTTGCCTGTGAATGTGGAGTTGGTGGCATGTGAAACCCGCATGTGGAGCATTCGTTTGTGTGTGATGCTCTACCAGGTTCATTCCTAGATAATGCACTCAAAGGGCACTAAGCATAGAGTGTGAAAACTGAGTTTCCTTGAGAGCTGCTTGGAAGCCTGATGGTGTGTGAAGTTAGTGAGCCAAATGGAGTTGTTCTCCCACAAGAACCACTCGGCTGATCCTTCTTCAATATGCCCTTCACCAACATGCAGTGTTTCCTTGATTGAATTAGCTCTCACACCAATATTTGCGTCTAGAGCCTTTGCATTGAGGGCTATCTGAAAACGGCTGTGGCGCTGAAGTTGCCTGTGAATGTGGAGTTGGTGGCATGTGAAACCCGCATGTGGAGCATTCGTTTGTGTGGGATGCTCTACCAGGTTCATTCCTAGATAATGCACTCAAAGGGCACTAAGCATAGAGTGTGAAAACTGAGTTTCCTTGAGAGCTGCTTGGAAGCCTGATGGTGTGTGAAGTTAGTGAGCCAAATGGAGTTGTTCTCCCACAAGAACCACTCGGCTGATCCTTCTTCAATATGCCCTTCACCAACATGCAGTGTTTCCTTGATTGAATTAGCTCTCACACCAATATTTGCGTCTAGAGCCTTTGCATTGAGGGCTATCTGAAAACGGCTGTGGCGCTGAAGTTGCCTGTGAATGTGGAGTTGGTGGCATGTGAAACCCGCATGTGGAGCATTCGTTTGTGTGGGATGCTCTACCAGGTTCATTCCTAGATAATGCACTCAAAGGGCACTAAGCATAAAGTGTGAAAACTGAGTTTCCTTGAGAGCTGCTTGGAAGCCTGATGGTGTGTGAAGTTAGTGAGCCAAATGGAGTTGTTCTCCCACAAGAACCACTCGGCTGATCCTTCTTCAATATGCCCTTCACCAATATGCAGTGTTTCCTTGATTGAATTAGCTCTCACACCAATATTTGCGTCTAGAGCCTTTGCATTGAGGGCTATCTGAAAACGGCTGTGGCGCTGAAGTTGCCTGTGAATGTGGAGTTGGTGGCATGTGAAACCCGCATGTGGAGCATTCGTTTGTGTGGGATGCTGACCAAGCTTCATTTCTGTCCTAGGAACACAAAGGGCACTAAGCATAGAGTGTGAAAACTGAGTTTCCTTGAGAGCTGCTTGGAAGCCTGATGGTGTGTGAAGTTAGTGAGCCAAATGGAGTTGTTCTCCCACAAGAACTACTCGGCTGATCCTTCTTCAATATGCCCTTCACCAACATGCAGTGTTTCCTTGATTGAATTAGCTCTCACACCAATATTTGCGTCTAGAGCCTTTGCATTGAGGGCTATCTGAAAACGGCTGTGGCGCTGAAGTTGCCTGTGAATGTGGAGTTGGTGGCATGTGAAACCCGCATGTGGAGCATTCGTTTGTGTGGGATGCTCTACCAGGTTCATTCCTAGATAATGCACTCAAAGGGCACTAAGCATAGAGTGTGAAAACTGAGTTTCCTTGAGAGCTGCTTGGAAGCCTGATGGTGTGTGAAGTTAGTGAGCCAAATGGAGTTGTTCTCCCACAAGAACCACTCGGCTGATCCTTCTTCAATATGCCCTTCACCAACATGCAGTGTTTCCTTGATTGAATTAGCTCTCACACCAATATTTGCGTCTAGAGCCTTTGCATTGAGGGCTATCTGAAAACGGCTGTGGCGCTGAAGTTGCCTGTGAATGTGGAGTTGGTGGCATGTGAAACCCGCATGTGGAGCATTCGTTTCTGTGGGGTGCTGACCAAGCTTCATTTCAGTCCTAGGCACTCAAAGGGCACTAAGCATAGAGTTTGAAAACTGAGTTTCCTTGAGAGCTGCTTGGAAGCCTGATGGTGTGTGAAGTTAGTGAGCCAAATGGAGTTGTTCTCCCACAAGAACCACTCGGCTGATCCTTCTTCAATATGCCCTTCACCAACATGCAGTGTTTCCTTGATTGAATTAGCTCTCACACCAATATTTGCGTCTAGAGCCTTTGCATTGAGGGCTATCTGAAAATGGCTGTGGCGCTGAAGTTGCCTGTGAATGTGGAGTTGGTGGCATGTGAAACCCGCATGTGGAGCATTCGTTTGTGTGGGATGCTCTACCAGGTTCATTCCTAGATAATGCACTAAACGAGCACTAAACAAGAGTGTGAAAACTGAGTTTCCTTGAGAGCTGCTTGGAAGCCTGATGGTGTGTGAAGTTAGTGCGCAAATGGAGTTGTTCTCCCACAAGAACCACTTGGCTGATCCTTCTTCAATATGCCCTTCACCAACATGCAGTGTTTCCTTGATTGAATTAGCTCTCACACCAATATTTGCGTCTAGAGCCTTTGCATTGAGGGCTATCTGAAAACGGCTGTGGCGCTGATGTTGCCTGTGAATGTGGAGTTGGTGGCATGTGAAACCCGCATGTGGAGCATTCGTTTGTGTGGATGCTCTACAGGTTCATTCCTTGATAATGCATTCAAAGGGCACTAAACATAGAGTGTGAAAACTGAGTTTTCTTGAGAGCTGCTTGGAAGCCTGATGGTGTGTGAAGTTAGTGAGCTAAATGGAGTTGTTCTCCCACAAGAACCACTCGGCTGATCCTTCTTCAATATGCCCTTCACCAACATGCAGTGTTTCCTTGATTGAATTAGCTCTCACACCAATATTTGCGTCTAGAGCCTTTGCATTGAGGGCTATCTGAAAACGGCTGTGGCGCTGAAGTTGCCTGTGAATGTGGAGTTGGTGGCATGTGAAACCCGCATGTGGAGCATTCGTTTGTGTGGGATGCTCTACCAGGTTCATTCCTAGATAATGCACTCAAGGGCACTAAGCATAGAGTGTGAAAACTGAGTTTCCTTGAGAGCTGCTTGGAAGCCTGATGGTGTGTGAAGTTAGTGAGCCAAATGGAGTTGTTCTCCCACAAGATCCACTCGGCTGATCCTTCTTCAATATGCCCTTCACCAACATGCAGTGTTTCCTTGATTGAATTAGCTCTCACACCAATATTTGCGTCTAGAGCCTTTGCATTGAGGGCTATCTGAAAACGGCTGTGGCGCTGAAGTTGCCTGTGAATGTGGAGTTGGTGGCATGTGAAACCCGCATGTGGAGCATTCGTTTGTGTGGGATGCTCTACCAGGTTCATTCCTAGATAATGCACTAAAAGAGCACTAAACAAGAGTGTGAAAACTGAGTTTCCTTGAGAGCTGCTTGGAAGCCTGATGGTGTGTGAAGTTAGTGAGCCAAATGGAGTTGTTCTCCCACAAGAACCACTTGCTGATCCTTCTTCAATATGCCCTTCACCAACATGCAGTGTTTCCTTGATTGAATTAGCTCTCACACCAATATTTGCGTCTAGAGCCTTTGCATTGAGGGCTATCTGAAAACGGCTGTGGCGCTGAAGTTGCCTGTGAATGTGGAGTTGGTGGCATGTGAAACCCGCATGTGGAGCATTCGTTTGTGTGGGATGCGGACCAAGCTTCATTTCAGTCCTAGGAACACAAAGGGCACTAAGCATAGAGTGTGAAAACTGAGTTTCCTTGAGAGCTGCTTGAAGCCTGATGGTGTGTGAAGTTAGTGAGCCAAATGGAGTTGTTCTCCCACAAGAACTACTCGGCTGATCCTTCTTCAATATGCCCTTCACCAACATGCAGTGTTTCCTTGATTGAATTAGCTCTCACACCAATATTGCGTCTAGAGCCTTTGCATTGAGGGCTATCTGAAAACGGCTGTGGCGCTGAAGTTGCCTGTGAATGTGGAGTTGGTGGCACGTGAAACCCGCATGTGGAGCATTCGTTTCTGTGGGGTGCTGACCAAGCTTCATTTCAGTCCTAGGCACTCAAAGGGCACTAAGCATAGAGTTTGAAAACTGAGTTTCCTTGAGAGCTGCTTGGAAGCCTGATGGTGTGTGAAGTTAGTGAGCAAATGGAGTTGTTCTCCCACAAGAACACTCGGCTGATCCTTCTTCAATATGCCCTTCACCAACATGCAGTGTTTCCTTGATTGAATTAGCTCTCACACCAATATTTGCGTCTAGAGCCTTTGCATTGAGGGCTATCTGAAAACGGCTGTGGCGCTGAAGTTGCCTGTGAATGTGGAGTTGGTGGCATGTGAAACCCGCATGTGGAGCATTCGTTTGTGTGGGATGCTCTACCAGGTTCATTCGTAGATAATGCACTCAAAGGGCACTAAGCATAGAGTGTGAAAACTGAGTTTCCTTGAGAGCTGCTTGGAAGCCTGATGGTGTGTGAAGTTAGTGAGCAAATGGAGTTGTTCTCCCACAAGATCCACTCGGCTGATCCTTCTTCAATATGCCCCTTCACCAAGATGCAGTGTTTCCTTGATTGAATTAGCTCTCACACCAATATTTGCGTCTAGAGCCTTTGCATTGAGGGCTATCTGAAAATGGCTGTGGCGCTGAAGTTGCCTGTGAATGTGGAGTTGGTGGCATGTGAAACCCGCATGTGGAGCATTCGTTTGTGTGGGATGCTCTACCAGGTTCATTCCTAGATAATGCACTAAAAGAGCACTAAACAAGAGTGTGAAAACTGAGTTTCCTTGAGAGCTGCTTGGAAGCCTGATGGTGTGTGAAGTTAGTGAGCCAAATGGAGTTGTTCTCCACAAGAACCACTGGCTGATCCTTCTTCAATATGCCCTTCACCAACATGCAGTGTTTCCTTGATTGAATTAGCTCTCACACCAATATTTGCGTCTAGAGCCTTTGCATTGAGGGCTATCTGCAAACGGCTGTGGCGCTGAAGTTGCCTGTGAATGTGGAGTTGGTGCATGTGAAACCCGCATGTGGAGCATTCGTTTGTGTGGGATGCTCTACCAGGTTTCATTCCTAGATAATGCACTCAAAGGGCACTAAGCATAGAGTGTGAAAACTGAGTTTCCTTGAGAGCTGCTTGGAAGCCTGATGGTGTGTGAAGTTAGTGAGCCAAATGGAGTTGTTCTCCCACAAGAACCACTCGGCTGATCCTTCTTCAATATGCCCTTCACCAACATGCAGTGTTTCCTTGATTGAATTAGCTCTCACACCAATATTTGCGTCTAGAGCCTTTGCATTGAGGGCTATCTGAAAACGGCTGTGGCGCTGAAGTTGCCTGTGAATGTGGAGTTGGTGGCATGTGAAACCCGCATGTGGAGCATTCGTTTGTGTGGGATGCTCTACCAGTTCATTCCTAGATAATGCACTCAAAGGGCACTAAGCATAGAGTGTGAAAACTGAGTTTCCTTGAGAGCTGCTTGGAAGCCTGATGGTGTGTGAAGTTAGTGAGCCAAATGGAGTTGTTCTCCCACAAGATCCACTCGGCTGATCCTTCTTCATATGCCTCCACCAATATGCAGTGTTTCCTTGATTGAATTAGCTCTCACACCAATATTTGCGTCTAGAGCCTTTGCATTGAGGGCTATCTGAAAACGGCTGTGGCGCTGAAGTGCCTGTGAATGTGGAGTTGGTGGCATGTGAAACCCGCATGTGGAGCATTCGTTTGTGTGGGATGCTCTACCAGGTTCATTCCTAGATAATGCACTAAAAGAGCACTAAACAAGAGTGTGAAAACTGAGTTTCCTTGAGAGCTGCTTGGAAGCCTGATGGTGTGTGAAGTTAGTGCGCAAATGGAGTTGTTCTCCCACAAGAACCACTTGGCTGATCCTTCTTCAATATGCCCTTCACCAACATGCAGTGTTTCCTTGATTGAATTAGCTCTCACACCAATATTTGCGTCTAGAGCCTTTGCATTGAGGGCTATCTGCAAACGGCTGTGGCGCTGAAGTTGCCTGTGAATGTGGAGTTGGTGGCATGTGAAACCCGCATGTGGAGCATTCGTTTGTGTGGGATGCTCTACCAGGTTCATTCCTAGATAATGAACTCAAAGAGCACTAAAAGAGAGTGTGAAAACTGAGTTTCCTTGAGAGCTGCTTGGAAGCCTGATGGTGTGTGAAGTTAGTGAGCCAAATGGAGTTGTTCTCCCACAAGAACCACTCGGCTGATCCTTCTTCAATATGCCCTCCACCAATATGCAGTGTTTCCTTGATTGAATTAGCTCTCACACCAATATTTGCGTCTAGAGCCTTTGCATTGAGGGCTATCTGAAAACGGCTGTGGCGCTGATGTTGCCTGTGAATGTGGAGTTGGTGGCATGTGAAACCCGCATGTGGAGCATTCGTTTGTGTGGGATGCTCTACCAGGTTCATTCCTAGATAATGCATTCAAAGGGCACTAAACATAGAGTGTGAAAACTGAGTTTTCTTGAGAGCTGCTTGGAAGCCTGATGGTGTGTGAAGTTAGTGAGCCAAATGGAGTTGTTCTCCCACAAGAACCACTCGGCTGATCCTTCTTCAATATGCCCTTCACCAACATGCAGTGTTTCCTTGATTGAATTAGCTCTCACACCAATATTTGCGTCTAGAGCCTTTGCATTGAGGGCTATCTGAAAACGGCTGTGGCGCTGAAGTTGCCTGTGAATGTGGAGATGGTGGCATGTGAAACCCGCATGTGAAGCATTCGTTTGTGTGGGATGCTCTACCAGGTTCATTCCTAGATAATGCACTCAAAGGGCACTAAGCATAGAGTGTGAAAACTGAGTTTCCTTGAGAGCTGCTTGGAAGCCTGATGGTGTGTGAAGTTAGTGAGCCAAATGGAGTTGTTCTCCCACAAGAACCACTCGGCTGATCCTTCTTCAATATGCCCTTCACCAACATGCAGTGTTTCCTTGATTGAATTAGCTCTCACACCAATATTTGCGTCTAGAGCCTTTGCATTGAGGGCTATCTGCAAACGGCTGTGGCGCTGAAGTTGCCTGTGAATGTGGAGTTGGTGGCATGTGAAACCCGCATGTGGAGCATTCGTTTATGTGGGATGCTCTCCAAACTTCATTTCAGTCCTAGGCACTCAAAGGGCACTAAGCATAGAGTTTGAAAACTGAGTTTCCTTGAGAGCTGCTTGGAAGCCTGATGGTGTGTGAAGTTAGTGAGCCAAATGGAGTTGTTCTCCCACAAGAACCACTCGGCTGATCCTTCTTCAATATGCCCTTCACCAACATGCAGTGTTTCCTTGATTGAATTAGCTCTCACACCAATATTTGCGTCTAGAGCCTTTGCATTGAGGGCTATCTGAAAACGGCTGTGGCGCTGAAGTTGCCTGTGAATGTGGAGTTGGTGGCATGTGAAACCCGCATGTGGAGCATTCGTTTGTGTGGGATGCTCTACCAGGTTCATTCCTAGATAATGCACTCAAAGGGCACTAAGCATAGAGTGTGAAAACTGAGTTTCCTTGAGAGCTGCTTGGAAGCCTGATGGTGTGTGAAGTTAGTGAGCCAAATGGAGTTGTTCTCCCACAAGAACCACTCGGCTGATCCTTCTTCAATATGCCCTTCACCAACATGCAGTGTTTCCTTGATTGAATTAGCTCTCACACCAATATTTGCGTCTGGAGCCTTTGCATTGAGGGCTATCTGAAAACGGCTGTGGTGCTGAAGTTGCCTGTGAATGTGGAGTTGGTAGCATGTGAAACCCGCATGTGGAGCATTCGTTTGTGTGGGATGCTGACCAAGTTTCATTTCAGTCCTAGGCACACAAAGGGCACTAAGCATAGAGTGTGAAAACTGAGTTTCCTTGAGAGCTGCTTGGAAGCCTGATGGTGTGTGAAGTTAGTGAGCCAAATGGAGTTGTTCTCCCACAAGATCCACTCGGCTGATCCTTCTTCAATATGCCCTTCACCAACATGCAGTGTTTCCTTGATTGAATTAGCTCTCACACCAATATTTGCGTCTAGAGCCTTTGCATTGAGGGCTATTTGAAAACGGCTGTGGCGCTGAAGTTGCCTGTGAATGTGGAGTTGGTGGCATGTGAAACCCGCATGTGGAGCATTCGTTTATGTGGGATGCTCTCCAAACTTCATTTCAGTCCTAGGCACTCAAAGGGCACTAAACATAGAGTGTGAAAACTGAGTTTCCTTGAGAGCTGCTTGGAAGCCTGATGGTGTGTGAAGTTAGTGAGCCAAATGGAGTTGTTCTCCCACAAGAACCACTCGGCTGATCCTTCTTCAATATGCCCTTCACCAACATGCAGTGTTTCCTTGATTGAATTAGCTCTCACACCAATATTTGCGTCTAGAGCCTTTGCATTGAGGGCTATCTGAAAACGGCTGTGGCGCTGAAGTTGCCTGTGAATGTGGAGTTGGTGGCATGTGAAACCCGCATGTGGAGCATTCGTTTGTGTGGGATGCTGACCAAGCTTCATTTCAGTCCTAGGCACACAAAGGGCACTAAGCATAGAGTGTGAAAACTGAGTTTCCTTGAGAGCTGCTTGGAAGCATGATGGTGTGTGAAGTTAGTGAGCCAAATGGAGTTGTTCTCCCACAAGAACCACTCGGCTGATCCTTCTTCAATATGCCCTTCACCAACATGCAGTGTTTCCTTGATTGAATTAGCTCTCACACCAATATTTGCGTCTAGAGCCTTTGCATTGAGGGCTATCTGCAAACGGCTGTGGCGCTGAAGTTGCCTGTGAATGTGGAGTTGGTGGCATGTGAAACCCGCATGTGGAGCATTCGTTTATGTGGGATGCTCTCCAAACTTCATTTCAGTCCTAGGCACTCAAAGGGCACTAAGCATAGAGTTTGAAAACTGAGTTTCCTTGAGAGCTGCTTGGAAGCCTGATGGTGTGTGAAGTTAGTGAGCCAAATGGAGTTGTTCTCCACAAGAACCACTCGGCTGATCCTTCTTCAATATGCCCTTCACCAAGATGCAGTGTTTCCTTGATTGAATTAGCTCTCACACCAATATTTGCGTCTAGAGCCTTTGCATTGAGGGCTATCTGAAAACGGCTGTGGCGCTGATGTTGCCTGTGAATGTGGAGTTGGTGGCATGTGAAACCCGCATGTGGAGCATTCGTTTGTGTGGGATGCTCTACCAGGTTCATTCCTAGATAATGCACTCAAAGGGCACTAAGCATAAAGTGTGAAAACTGAGTTTCCTTGAGAGCTGCTTGGAAGCCTGATGGTGTGTGAAGTTAGTGAGCCAAATGGAGTTGTTCTCCCACAAGAACCACTCGGCTGATCCTTCTTCAATATGCCCTTCACCAACATGCAGTGTTTCCTTGATTGAATTAGCTCTCACACCAATATTTGCGTCTGCAGCCTTTGCTTTGAGGCTATCTGAAAACGGCTGTGGTGCTGAAGTTGCCTGTGAATGTGGAGTTGGTAGCATGTGAAACCCGCATGTGGAGCATTCGTTTGTTTGGGATGCTGACCAAGTTTCATTCAGTCCTAGGCACACAAAGGGCACTAAGCATAGAGTGTGAAAACTGAGTTTCCTTGAGAGCTGCTTGGAAGCCTGATGGTGTGTGAAGTTAGTGAGCCAAATGGAGTTGTTCTCCCACAAGAACCACTCGGCTGATCCTTCTTCAATATGCCTTCACCAACATGCAGTGTTTCCTTGATTGAATTAGCTCTCACACCAATATTTGCGTCTAGAGCCTTTGCATTGAGGGCTATTTGAAAACGGCTGTGGCGCTGAAGTTGCCTGTGAATGTGGAGTTGGTGGCATGTGAAACCCGCATGTGGAGCATTCGTTTATGTGGGATGCTCTCCAAACTTCATTTCAGTCCTAGGCACTCAAAGGGCACTAAACATAGAGTTTGAAAACTGAGTTTCCTTGAGAGCTGCTTGGAAGCCTGATGGTGTGTGAAGTTAGTGAGCCAAATGGAGTTGTTCTCCCACAAGAACCACTCGGCTGATCCTTCTTCAATATGCCCTTCACCAACATGCAGTGTTTCCTTGATTGAATTAGCTCTCACACCAATATTTGCGTCTAGAGCCTTTGCATTGAGGGCTATCTGAAAACGGCTGTGGCGCTGAAGTTGCCTGTGAATGTGGAGTTGGTGGCATGTGAAACCCGCATGTGGAGCATTCGTTTGTGTGGATGCTGACCAAGCTTCATTTCAGTCCTAGGCACACAAAGGGCACTAAGCATAGAGTGTGAAAACTGAGTTTCCTTGAGAGCTGCTTGGAAGCCTGATGGGTGTGTGAAGTTAGTGAGCCAAATGGAGTTGTTCTCCCACAAGAACCACTCGGCTGATCCTTCTTCAATATGCCCTTCACCAACATGCAGTGTTTCCTTGATTGAATTAGCTCTCACACCAATATTTGCGTCTAGAGCCTTTGCATTGAGGGCTATCTGAAAACCGGCTGTGGCGCTGAAGTTGCCTGTGAATGTGGAGTTGGTGGCATGTGAAACCCGCATGTGGAGCATTCGTTTGTGTGGGATGCTCTACCAGGTTCATTCCTAGATAATGAACTCAAAGAGCACTAAAAGAGAGTGTGAAAACTGAGTTTCCTTGAGAGCTGCTTGGAAGCCTGATGGTGTGTGAAGTTAGTGAGCCAAATGGAGTTGTTCTCCCACAAGAACCACTCGGCTGATCCTTCTTCAATATGCCCTCCACCAATATGCAGTGTTTCCTTGATTGAATTAGCTCTCACACCAATATTTGCGTCTAGAGCCTTTGCATTGAGGGCTATCTGAAAACGGCTGTGGCGCTGATGTTGCCTGTGAATGTGGAGTTGGTGGCATGTTTGCCTGTGAATGTGGAGTTGGTGGCATGTGAAACCCGCATGTGGAGCATTCGTTTGTGTGGGATGCTCTACCAGGTTCATTCCTAGATAATGCACTCAAAGGGCACTAAACATAGAGTGTGAAAACTGAGTTTTCTTGAGAGCTGCTTGGAAGCCTGATGGTGTGTGAAGTTAGTGAGCCAAATGGAGTTGTTCTCCCACAAGAACCACTCGGCTGATCCTTCTTCAATATGCCCTTCACCAACATGCAGTGTTTCCTTGATTGAATTAGCTCTCACACCAATATTTGCGTCTAGAGCCTTTGCATTGAGGGCTATCTGAAAACGGCTGTGGCGCTGAAGTTGCCTGTGAATGTGGAGATGGTGGCATGTGAAACCCGCATGTGGAGCATTCGTTTGTGTGGGATGCTCTACCAGGTTCATTCCTAGATAATGCACTCAAAGGGCACTAAGCATAGAGTGTGAAAACTGAGTTTCCTTGAGAGCTGCTTGGAAGCCTGATGGTGTGTGAAGTTAGTGAGCCAAATGGAGTTGTTCTCCCACAAGAACCACTCGGCTGATCCTTCTTCAATATGCCCTTCACCAACATGCAGTGTTTCCTTGATTGAATTAGCTCTCACACCAATATTTGTTTCTGGAGCCTTTGCTTTGAGGGCTATCTGAAAACGGCTGTGGTGCTGAAGTTGCCTGTCAATGTGGAGTTGGTGGCATGTGAAACCCGCATGTGGAGCATTCGTTTGTGTGGGATGCTGACCAAGCTTCATTTCAGTCCTAGGCACCCAAAGGGCACTAAGCATAGAGTGTGAAAACTGAGTTTCCTTGAGAGCTGCTTGGAAGCCTGATGGTGTGTGAAGTTAGTGAGCCAAATGGAGTTGTTCTCCCACAAGATCCACTCGGCTGATCCTTCTTCAATATGCCCTTCACCAACATGCAGTGTTTCCTTGATTGAATTAGCTCTCACACCAATATTTGCGTCTAGAGCCTTTGCATTGAGGGCTATTTGAAAACGGCTGTGGCGCTGAAGTTGCCTGTGAATGTGGAGTTGGTGGCATGTGAAACCCGCATGTGGAGCATTCGTTTATGTGGGATGCTCTCCAAACTTCATTTCAGTCCTAGGCACTCAAAGGGCACTAAACATAGAGTTTGAAACCTGAGTTTCCTTGAGAGCTGCTTGGAAGCCTGATGGTGTGTGAAGTTAGTGAGCCAAATGGAGTTGTTCTCCCACAAGATCCACTCGGCTGATCCTTCTTCAATATGCCCTTCACCAACATGCAGTGTTTCCTTGATTGAATTAGCTCTCACACCAATATTTGCGTCTAGAGCCTTTGCATTGAGGGCTATCTGAAAACGGCTGTGGCGCTGAAGTTGCCTGTGAATGTGGAGTTGGTGGCATGTGAAACCCGCATGTGGAGCATTCGTTTGTGTGGGATGCTGACCAAGCTTCATTTCAGTCCTAGGCACACAAAGGGCACTAAGCATAGAGTGTGAAAACTGAGTTTCCTTGAGAGCTGCTTGGAAGCATGATGGTGTGTGAAGTTAGTGAGCCAAATGGAGTTGTTCTCCCACAAGAACCACTCGGCTGATCCTTCTTCAATATGCCCTTCACCAACATGCAGTGTTTCCTTGATTGAATTAGCTCTCACACCAATATTTGCGTCTAGAGCCTTTGCATTGAGGGCTATCTGCAAACGGCTGTGGCGCTGAAGTTGCCTGTGAATGTGGAGTTGGTGGCATGTGAAACCCGCATGTGGAGCATTCGTTTATGTGGGATGCTCTCCAAACTTCATTTCAGTCCTAGGCACTCAAAGGGCACTAAACTTAGAGTTTGAAAACTGAGTTTCCTTGAGAGCTGCTTGGAAGCCTGATGGTGTGTGAAGTTAGTGAGCCAAATGGAGTTGTTCTCCCACAAGAACCACTCGGCTGATCCTTCTTCAATATGCCCTTCACCAACATGCAGTGTTTCCTTGATTGAATTAGCTCTCACACCAATATTTGCGTCTAGAGCCTTTGCATTGAGGGCTATCTGAAAACGGCTGTGGCGCTGATGTTGCCTGTGAATGTGGAGTTGGTGGCATGTGAAACCCGCATGTGGAGCATTCGTTTGTGTGGGATGCTCTACCAGGTTCATTCCTAGATAATGCACTCAAAGGGCACTAAGCATAGAGTGTGAAAACTGAGTTTCCTTGAGAGCTGCTTGGAAGCCTGATGGTGTGTGAAGTTAGTGAGCCAAATGGAGTTGTTCTCCCACAAGAACCACTCGGCTGATCCTTCTTCAATATGCCCTTCACCAACATGCAGTGTTTCCTTGATTGAATTAGCTCTCACACCAATATTTGCGTCTAGAGCCTTTGCTTTGAGGGCTATCTGAAAACGGCTGTGGTGCTGAAGTTGCCTGTGAATGTGGAGTTGGTAGCATGTGAAACCCGCATGTGGAGCATTCGTTTGTGTGGGATGCTGACCAAGTTTCATTTCAGTCCTAGGCACACAAAGGGCACTAAGCATAGAGTGTGAAAACTGAGTTTCCTTGAGAGCTGCTTGGAAGCCTGATGGTGTGTGAAGTTAGTGAGCCAAATGGAGTTGTTCTCCACAAGATCCACTCGGCTGATCCTTCTTCAATATGCCCTTCACCAACATGCAGTGTTTCCTTGATTGAATTAGCTCTCACACCAATATTTGCGTCTAGAGCCTTTGCATTGAGGGCTATTTGAAAACGGCTGTGGCGCTGAAGTTGCCTGTGAATGTGGAGTTGGTGGCATGTGAAACCCGCATGTGGAGCATTCGTTTATGTGGGATGCTCTCCAAACTTCATTTCAGTCCTAGGCACTCAAAGGGCACTAAACATAGAGTTTGAAAACTGAGTTTCCTTGAGAGCTGCTTGGAAGCCTGATGGTGTGTGAAGTTAGTGAGCCAAATGGAGTTGTTCTCCCACAAGAACCACTCGGCTGATCCTTCTTCAATATGCCCTTCACCAACATGCAGTGTTTCCTTGATTGAATTAGCTCTCACACCAATATTTGCGTCTGGAGCCTTTGCATTGAGGGCTATCTGAAAACGGCTGTGGCGCTGAAGTTGCCTGTGAATGTGGAGTTGGTGGCATGTGAAACCCGCATGTGGAGCATTCGTTTGTGTGGGATGCTGACCAAGCTTCATTTCAGTCCTAGGCACACAAAGGGCACTAAGCATAGAGTGTGAAAACTGAGTTTCCTTGAGAGCTGCTTGGAAGCCTGATGGTGTGTGAAGTTAGTGAGCCAAATGGAGTTGTTCTCCCACAAGAACCACTCGGCTGATCCTTCTTCAATATGCCCTTCACCAACATGCAGTGTTTCCTTGATTGAATTAGCTCTCACACCAATATTTGCGTCTAGAGCCTTTGCATTGAGGGCTATCTGAAAACGGCTGTGGCGCTGAAGTTGCCTGTGAATGTGGAGTTGGTGGCATGTGAAACCCGCATGTGGAGCATTCGTTTGTGTGGGATGCTCTACCAGGTTCATTCCTAGATAATGAACTCAAAGAGCACTAAAAGAGAGTGTGAAAACTGAGTTTCCTTGAGAGCTGCTTGGAAGCCTGATGGTGTGTGAAGTTAGTGAGCCAAATGGAGTTGTTCTCCCACAAGAACCACTCGGCTGATCCTTCTTCAATATGCCCTCCACCAATATGCAGTGTTTCCTTGATTGAATTAGCTCTCACACCAATATTTGCGTCTAGAGCCTTTGCATTGAGGGCTATCTGAAAACGGCTGTGGCGCTGATGTTGCCTGTGAATGTGGAGTTGGTGGCATGTGAAACCCGCATGTGGAGCATTCGTTTGTGTGGGATGCTCTACCAGGTTCATTCCTAGATAATGCATTCAAAGGGCACTAAACATAGAGTGTGAAAACTGAGTTTTCTTGAGAGCTGCTTGGAAGCCTGATGGTGTGTGAAGTTAGTGAGCCAAATGGAGTTGTTCTCCCACAAGAACCACTCGGCTGATCCTTCTTCAATATGCCCTTCACCAACATGCAGTGTTTCCTTGATTGAATTAGCTCTCACACCAATATTTGCGTCTAGAGCCTTTGCATTGAGGGCTATCTGAAAACGGCTGTGGCGCTGAAGTTGCCTGTGAATGTGGAGATGGTGGCATGTGAAACCCGCATGTGGAGCATTCGTTTGTGTGGGATGCTCTACCAGGTTCATTCCTAGATAATGCACTCAAAGGGCACTAAGCATAGAGTGTGAAAACTGAGTTTCCTTGAGAGCTGCTTGGAAGCCTGATGGTGTGTGAAGTTAGTGAGCCAAATGGAGTTGTTCTCCCACAAGATCCACTCGGCTGATCCTTCTTCAATATGCCCTTCACCAACATGCAGTGTTTCCTTGATTGAATTAGCTCTCACACCAATATTTGTTTCTGGAGCCTTTGCTTTGAGGGCTATCTGAAAACGGCTGTGGTGCTGAAGTTGCCTGTGAATGTGGAGTTGGTGGCATGTGAAACCCGCATGTGGAGCATTCGTTTGTGTGGGATGCTGACCAAGTTTCATTTCAGTCCTAGGCACACAAAGGGCACTAAGCATAGAGTGTGAAAACTGAGTTTCCTTGAGAGCTGCTTGGAAGCCTGATGGTGTGTGAAGTTAGTGAGCCAAATGGAGTTGTTCTCCCACAAGATCCACTCGGCTGATCCTTCTTCAATATGCCCTTCACCAACATGCAGTGTTTCCTTGATTGAATTAGCTCTCACACCAATATTTGCGTCTAGAGCCTTTGCATTGAGGGCTATTTGAAAACGGCTGTGGCGCTGAAGTTGCCTGTGAATGTGGAGTTGGTGGCATGTGAAACCGCATGTGGAGCATTCGTTTATGTGGGATGCTCTCCAAACTTCATTTCAGTCCTAGGCACTCAAAGGGCACTAAACATAGAGTTTGAAACCTGAGTTTCCTTGAGAGCTGCTTGGAAGCCTGATGGTGTGTGAAGTTAGTGAGCCAAATGGAGTTGTTCTCCCACAAGATCCACTCGGCTGATCCTTCTTCAATATGCCCTTCACCAACATGCAGTGTTTCCTTGATTGAATTAGCTCTCACACCAATATTTGCGTCTAGAGCCTTTGCATTGAGGGCTATCTGAAAACGGCTGTGGCGCTGAAGTTGCCTGTGAATGTGGAGTTGGTGGCATGTGAAACCCGCATGTGGAGCATTCGTTTGTGTGGGATGCTGACCAAGCTTCATTTCAGTCCTAGGCACACAAAGGGCACTAAGCATAGAGTGTGAAAACTGAGTTTCCTTGAGAGCTGCTTGGAAGCATGATGGTGCGTGAAGTTAGTGAGCCAAATGGAGTTGTTCTCCCACAAGAACCACTCGGCTGATCCTTCTTCAATATGCCCTTCACCAACATGCAGTGTTTCCTTGATTGAATTAGCTCTCACACCAATATTTGCGTCTAGAGCCTTTGCATTGAGGGCTATCTGAAAACGGCTGTGGCGCTGAAGTTGCCTGTGAATGTGGAGTTGGTGGCATGTGAAACCCGCATGTGGAGCATTCGTTTGTGTGGGATGCTGACCAAGCTTCATTTCTGTCCCAGGCACACAAAGGGCACTAAGCATAGAGTGTGAAAACTGAGTTTCCTTGAGAGCTGCTTGGAAGCCTGATGGTGTGTGAAGTTAGTGCGCAAATGGAGTTGTTCTCCCACAAGAACCACTTGGCTGATCCTTCTTCAATATGCCCTTCACCAACATGCAGTGTTTCCTTGATTGAATTAGCTCTCACACCAATATTTGCGTCTAGAGCCTTTGCATTGAGGGCTATCTGAAAACGGCTGTGGCGCTGAAGTTGCCTGTGAATGTGGAGTTGGTGGCATGTGAAACCCGCATGTGGAGCATTCGTTTGTGTGAGATGCTCTACCAGGTTCATTCCTAGATAATGAACTCAAAGAGCACTAAAAGAGAGTGTGAAAACTGAGTTTCCTTGAGAGCTGCTTGGAAGCCTGATGGTGTGTGAAGTTAGTGAGCCAAATGGAGTTGTTCTCCCACAAGAACCACTCGGCTGATCCTTCTTCAATATGCCCTCCACCAATATGCAGTGTTTCCTTGATTGAATTAGCTCTCACACCAATATTTGCGTCTAGAGCCTTTGCATTGAGGGCTATCTGAAAACGGCTGTGACGCTGATGTTGCCTGTGAATGTGGAGTTGGTGGCATGTGAAACCCGCATGTGGAGCATTCGTTTGTGTGGGATGCTCTACCAGGTTCATTCCTAGATAATGCATTCAAAGGGCACTAAACATAGAGTGTGAAAACTGAGTTTTCTTGAGAGCTGCTTGGAAGCCTGATGGTGTGTGAAGTTAGTGAGCCAAATGGAGTTGTTCTCCCACAAGAACCACTCGGCTGATCCTTCTTCAATATGCCCTTCACCAACATGCAGTGTTTCCTTGATTGAATTAGCTCTCACACCAATATTTGCGTCTAGAGCCTTTGCATTGAGGGCTATCTGAAAACGGCTGTGGCGCTGAAGTTGCCTGTGAATGTGGAGATGGTGGCATGTGAAACCCGCATGTGGAGCATTCGTTTGTGTGGGATGCTCTACCAGGTTCATTCCTAGATAATGCACTCAAAGGGCACTAAGCATAGAGTGTGAAAACTGAGTTTCCTTGAGAGCTGCTTGGAAGCCTGATGGTGTGTGAAGTTAGTGAGCCAAATGGAGTTGTTCTCCCACAAGAACCACTCGGCTGATCCTTCTTCAATATGCCCTTCACCAACATGCAGTGTTTCCTTGATTGAATTAGCTCTCACACCAATATTTGCGTCTAGAGCCTTTGCATTGAGGGCTATCTGAAAACGGCTGTGGCGCTGATGTTGCCTGTGAATGTGGAGTTGGTGGCATGTGAAACCCGCATGTGGAGCATTCGTTTATGTGGGATGCTCTCCAAACTTCATTTCAGTCCTAGGCACTCAAAGGGCACTAAACATAGAGTTTGAAAACTGAGTTTCCTTGAGAGCTGCTTGGAAGCCTGATGGTGTGTGAAGTTAGTGAGCCAAATGGAGTTGTTCTCCCACAAGAACCACTCGGCTGATCCTTCTTCAATATGCCCTTCACCAACATGCAGTGTTTCCTTGATTGAATTAGCTCTCACACCAATATTTGCGTCTAGAGCCTTTGCATTGAGGGCTATCTGAAAACGGCTGTGGCGCTGAAGTTGCCTGTGAATGTGGAGTTGGTGGCATGTGAAACCCGCATGTGGAGCATTCGTTTGTGTGGGATGCTCTACCAGGTTCATTCCTAGATAATGCACTCAAAGGGCACTAAGCATAGAGTGTGAAAACTGAGTTTCCTTGAGAGCTGTTTGGAAGCCTGATGGTGTGTGAAGTTAGGGAGCCAAATGGAGTTGTTCTCCCACAAGAACCACTCGGCTGATCCTTCTTCAATATGCCCTTCACCAACATGCAGTGTTTCCTTGATTGAATTAGCTCTCACACCAATATTTGCGTCTAGAGCCTTTGCATTGAGGGCTATCTGAAAACGGCTGTGGCGCTGAAGTTGCCTGTGAATGTGGAGTTGGTGGCATGTGAAACCCGCATGTGGAGCATTCGTTTGTGTGGGATGCTGACCAAGCTTCATTTCTGTCCCAGGCACACAAAGGGCACTAAGCATAGAGTGTGAAAACTGAGTTTCCTTGAGAGCTGCTTGGAAGCCTGATGGTGTGTGAAGTTAGTGAGCCAAATGGAGTTGTTCTCCCACAAGAACTACTCGGCTGATCCTTCTTCAATATGCCCTTCACCAACATGCAGTGTTTCCTTGATTGAATTAGCTCTCACACCAATATTTGCGTCTAGTGCCTTTGCATTGAGGGCTATCTGAAAACGGCTGTGGCGCTGAAGTTGCCTGTGAATGTGGAGTTGGTGGCATGCGAAACCCGCATGTGGAGCATTCGTTTGTGTGGGATGCTCTACCAGGTTCATTCCTAGATAATGCACTCAAAGGGCACTAAGCATAGAGTGTGAAAACTGAGTTTCCTTGAGAGCTGCTTGGAAGCCTGATGGTGTGTGAAGTTAGTGAGCCAAATGGAGTTGTTCTCCCACAAGAACCACTCGGCTGATCCTTCTTCAATATGCCCTTCACCAACATGCAGTGTTTCCTTGATTGAATTAGCTCTCACACCAATATTTGCGTCTAGAGCCTTTGCATTGAGGGCTATTTGAAAACGGCTGTGGCGCTGAAGTTGCCTGTGAATGTGGAGTTGGTGGCATGTGAAACCCGCATGTGGAGCATTCGTTTATGTGGGATGCTCTCCAAACTTCATTTCAGTCCTAGGCACTCAAAGGGCACTAAACATAGAGTTTGAAACCTGAGTTTCCTTGAGAGCTGCTTGGAAGCCTGATGGTGTGTGAAGTTAGTGAGCCAAATGGAGTTGTTCTCCCACAAGATCCACTCGGCTGATCCTTCTTCAATATGCCCTTCACCAACATGCAGTGTTTCCTTGATTGAATTAGCTCTCACACCAATATTTGCGTCTAGAGCCTTTGCATTGAGGGCTATCTGAAAACGGCTGTGGCGCTGAAGTTGCCTGTGAATGTGGAGTTGGTGGCATGTGAAACCCGCATGTGGAGCATTCGTTTGTGTGGGATGCTGACCAAGCTTCATTTCAGTCCTAGGCACACAAAGGGCACTAAGCATAGAGTGTGAAAACTGAGTTTCCTTGAGAGCTGCTTGGAAGCATGATGGGTGTGAAGTTAGTGAGCCAAATGGAGTTGTTCTCCCACAAGAACCACTCGGCTGATCCTTCTTCAATATGCCCTTCACCAACATGCAGTGTTTCCTTGATTGAATTAGCTCTCACACCAATATTTGCGTCTAGAGCCTTTGCATTGAGGGCTATCTGAAAACGGCTGTGGCGCTGAAGTTGCCTGTGAATGTGGAGTTGGTGGCATGTGAAACCCGCATGTGGAGCATTCGTTTGTGTGGGATGCTGACCAAGCTTCATTTCTGTCCCAGGCACACAAAGGGCACTAAGCATAGAGTGTGAAAACTGAGTTTCCTTGAGAGCTGCTTGGAAGCCTGATGGTGTGTGAAGTTAGTGCGCAAATGGAGTTGTTCTCCCACAAGAACCACTTGGCTGATCCTTCTTCAATATGCCCTTCACCAACATGCAGTGTTTCCTTGATTGAATTAGCTCTCACACCAATATTTGCGTCTAGAGCCTTTGCATTGAGGGCTATCTGAAAACGGCTGTGGCGCTGAAGTTGCCTGTGAATGTGGAGTTGGTGGCATGTGAAACCCGCATGTGGAGCATTCGTTTGTGTGAGATGCTCTACCAGGTTCATTCCTAGATAATGAACTCAAAGAGCACTAAAAGAGAGTGTGAAAACTGAGTTTCCTTGAGAGCTGCTTGGAAGCCTGATGGTGTGTGAAGTTAGTGAGCCCAAATGGAGTTGTTCTACCACAAGAACCACTCGGCTGATCCTTCTTCAATATGCCCTCCACCAATATGCAGTGTTTCCTTGATTGAATTAGCTCTCACACCAATATTTGCGTCTAGAGCCTTTGCATTGAGGGCTATCTGAAAACGGCTGTGACGCTGATGTTGCCTGTGAATGTGGAGTTGGTGGCATGTGAAACCCCGCATGTGGAGCATTCGTTTGTGTGGGATGCTCTACCAGGTTCATTCCTAGATAATGCATTCAAAGGGCACTAAACATAGAGTGTGAAAACTGAGTTTTCTTGAGAGCTGCTTGGAAGCCTGATGGTGTGTGAAGTTAGTGAGCCAAATGGAGTTGTTCTCCCACAAGAACCACTCGGCTGATCCTTCTTCAATATGCCCTTCACCAACATGCAGTGTTTCCTTGATTGAATTAGCTCTCACACCAATATTTGCGTCTAGAGCCTTTGCATTGAGGGCTATCTGAAAACGGCTGTGGCGCTGAAGTTGCCTGTGAATGTGGAGATGGTGGCATGTGAAACCCGCATGTGAAGCATTCGTTTGTGTGGGATGCTCTACCAGGTTCATTCCTAGATAATGCACTCAAAGGGCACTAAGCATAGAGTGTGAAAACTGAGTTTCCTTGAGAGCTGCTTGGAAGCCTGATGGTGTGTGAAGTTAGTGAGCCAAATGGAGTTGTTCTCCACAAGAACCACTCGGCTGATCCTTCTTCAATATGCCCTTCACCAACATGCAGTGTTTCCTTGATTGAATTAGCTCTCACACCAATATTTGCGTCTAGAGCCTTTGCATTGAGGGCTATCTGAAAACGGCTGTGGCGCTGATGTTGCCTGTGAATGTGGAGTTGGTGGCATGTGAAACCCGCATGTGGAGCATTCGTTTATGTGGGATGCTCTCCAAACTTCATTTCAGTCCTAGGCACTCAAAGGGCACTAAACATAGAGTTTGAAAACTGAGTTTCCTTGAGAGCTGCTTGGAAGCCTGATGGTGTGTGAAGTTAGTGAGCCAAATGGAGTTGTTCTCCCACAAGAACCACTCGGCTGATCCTTCTTCAATATGCCCTTCACCAACATGCAGTGTTTCCTTGATTGAATTAGCTCTCACACCAATATTTGCGTCTAGAGCCTTTGCATTGAGGGCTATCTGAAAACGGCTGTGGCGCTGAAGTTGCCTGTGAATGTGGAGTTGGTGGCATGTGAAACCCGCATGTGGAGCATTCGTTTGTGTGGGATGCTCTACCAGGTTCATTCCTAGATAATGCACTCAAAGGGCACTAAGCATAGAGTGTGAAAACTGAGTTTCCTTGAGAGCTGCTTGGAAGCCTGATGGTGTGTGAAGTTAGGGAGCCAAATGGAGTTGTTCTCCCACAAGAACCACTCGGCTGATCCTTCTTCAATATGCCCTTCACCAACATGCAGTGTTTCCTTGATTGAATTAGCTCTCACACCAATATTTGCGTCTAGAGCCTTTGCATTGAGGGCTATCTGAAAACGGCTGTGGCGCTGAAGTTGCCTGTGAATGTGGAGTTGGTGGCATGTGAAACCCGCATGTGGAGCATTCGTTTGTGTGGGATGCTGACCAAGCTTCATTTCTGTCCCAGGCACACAAAGGGCACTAAGCATAGAGTGTGAAAACTGAGTTTCCTTGAGAGCTGCTTGGAAGCCTGATGGTGTGTGAAGTTAGTGAGCCAAATGGAGTTGTTCTCCCACAAGAACTACTCGGCTGATCCTTCTTCAATATGCCCTTCACCAACATGCAGTGTTTCCTTGATTGAATTAGCTCTCACACCAATATTTGCGTCTAGTGCCTTTGCATTGAGGGCTATCTGAAAACGGCTGTGGCGCTGAAGTTGCCTGTGAATGTGGAGTTGGTGGCATGCGAAACCCGCATGTGGAGCATTCGTTTGTGTGGGATGCTCTACCAGGTTCATTCCTAGATAATGCACTCAAAGGGCACTAAGCATAGAGTGTGAAAACTGAGTTTCCTTGAGAGCTGCTTGGAAGCCTGATGGTGTGTGAAGTTAGTGAGCCAAATGGAGTTGTTCTCCCACAAGAACCACTCGGCTGATCCTTCTTCAATATGCCCTTCACCAACATGCAGTGTTTCCTTGATTGAATTAGCTCTCACACCAATATTTGCGTCTAGAGCCTTTGCATTGAGGGCTATCTGAAAACGGCTGTGGCGCTGAAGTTGCCTGTGAATGTGGAGTTGGTGGCATGTGAAACCCGCATGTGGAGCATTCGTTTATGTGGGATGCTCTCCAAGCTTCATTTCAGTCCTAGGCACTCATTGGGCACTAAGCATAGAGTTTGAAAACTGAGTTTCCTTGAGAGCTGCTTGGAAGCCTGATGGTGTGTGAAGTTAGTGAGCCAAATGGAGTTGTTCTCCCACAAGAACCACTCGGCTGATCCTTCTTCAATATGCCCTTCACCAACATGCAGTGTTTCCTTGATTGAATTAGCTCTCACACCAATATTTGCGTCTAGAGCCTTTGCATTGAGGGCTATCTGAAAACGGCTGTGGCGCTGAAGTTGCCTGTGAATGTGGAGTTGGTGGCATGTGAAACCCGCATGTGGAGCATTCGTTTATGTGGGATGCTCTCCAAGCTTCAATTCAGTCCTAACCACTCATAGGGCACTAAGCATAGAGTGTGAAAACTGAGTTTCCTTGAGAGCTGCTTGGAAGCCTGATGGTATGTGAAGTTAGTGAGCCAAATGGAGTTGTTCTCCCACAAGATCCACTCGGCGATCCTTCTTCAATATGCCCTTCACCAACATGCAGTGTTTCCTTGATTGAATTAGCTCTCACACCAATATTTGCGTCTAGAGCCTTTGCATTGAGGGCTATCTGAAAACGGCTGTGGCGCTGATGTTGCCTGTGAATGTGGAGTTGGTGGCATGTGAAACCCGCATGTGGAGCATTCGTTTGTGTGGGATTTTCTACCAGGTTCATTCCTAGATATTGCACTCAAAGGGCACTAAGCATAGAGTGTGAAAACTGAGTTTCCTTGAGAGCTGCTTGGAAGCCTGATGGTGTGTGAAGTTAGTGAGCCAAATGGAGTTGTTCTCCCACAAGAACCACTCGGCTGATCCTTCTTCAATATGCCCTTCACCAACATGCAGTGTTTCCTTGATGGAATTAGCTCTCACACCAATATTTGCGTCTAGAGCCTTTGCATTGAGGGCTATCTGAAAACGGCTGTGGTGCTGAAGTTGCCTGTGAATCTGGAGTTGGTGGCATGTGAAACCCGCATGTGGAGCATTCGTTTGTGTGGGATGCTGACCAAGCTTCATTTCTGTCCTAGGCACACAAAGGGCACTAAGCATAGAGTGTGAAAACTGAGTTTCCTTGAGAGCTGCTTGGAAGCCTGATGGTGTGTGATGTTAGTGAGCCAAATGGAGTTGTTCTCCCACAAGATCCACTCGGCTGATCCTTCTTCAATATACCCTTCATCAACATGCAGTGTTTCCTTGATTGAATTAGCTCTCACACCAATATTTGCGTCTAGAGCCTTTGCATTGAGGGCTATCTGAAAACGACTGTGGCGCTGAAGTTGCCTGTGAATGTGGAGTTGGTGGCATGTGAAACCCACATGTGGAGCATTCGTTTCTGTGGGATGCTCTTCAAGCTTCATTTCAGTCCTAGGCACTCATAGGGCACTAAGCATAGAGTGTGAAAACTGAGTTTCCTTGAGAGCTGCTTGGAAGCCTGATGGTGTGTGAAGTTAGTGAGCCAAATGGAGTTGTTCTCCCACAAGAACCACTCGGCTGATCCTTCTTCAATATGCCCTTCACCAACATGCAGTGTTTCCTTGATTGAATTAGCTCTCACACCAATATTTGCGTCTAGAGCCTTTGCATTGAGGGCTATCTGAAAACGGCTGTGGCGCTGAAGTTGCCTGTGAATGTGGAGTTGGTGGCATGTGAAACCCGCATGTGGAGAATTCGTTTGTGTGGGATGCTCTACCAGGTTCATTCCTAGATAATGCACTCAAAGGGCACTAAGCATAGAGTGTGAAAACTGAGTTTCCTTGAGAGCTGCTTGGAAGCCTGATGGTGTGTGAAGTTAGTGAGCCAAATGGAGTTGTTCTCCCACAAGAACCACTCGGCTCATCCTTCTTCAATATGCCCTTCACCAACATGCAGTGTTTCCTTGATTGAATTAGCTCTCACACCAATATTTGAGTCTAGAGCCTTTGCATTGAGGGCTATCTGAAAACGGCTGTGGCGCTGATGTTGCTGTGAATGTGGAGTTGGTGGCATGTGAAACCCGCATGTGGAGCATTTGTTTGTGTGGGATGCTGACCAAGCTTCATTTCTGTCCCAGGCACTCAAAGGGCACTAAGCATAGTGTGTGAAAACTGAGTTTCCTTGAGAGCTGCTTGGAAGCCTGATGGTGTGTGAAGTTAGTGACCCAAATGGAGTTGTTCTCCCACAAGAACTACTCGGCTGATCCTTCTTCAATATGCCCTTCACCAACATGCAGTGTTTCCTTGATTGAATTAGCTCTCACACCAATATTTGCGTCTAGAGCCTTTGCATTGAGGGCTATCTGAAAACGGCTGTGGCGCTGAAGTTGCCTGTGAATGTGGAGTTGGTGGCATGTGAAACCCGCATGTGAAGCATTCGTTTGTGTGGGATGCTCTACCAGGTTCATTCCTAGATAATGCACTCAAAGGTCACTAAGCATAGAGTGTGAAAACTGAGTTTCCTTGAGAGCTGCTTGGAAGCCTGATGGTGTGTGAAGTTAGTGAGCCAAATGGAGTTGTTCTACCACAAGAACCACTCGGCTGATCCTTCTTCAATATGCCCTTCACCAACATACAGTGTTTCCTTGATTGAATTAGCTCTCACACCAATATTTGCGTCTATAGCCTTTGCATTGAGGGCTATCTGAAAACATCTGTGGCGCTGAAGTTGCCTGTGAATGTGGAGTTGGTGGCATGTGAAACCCGCATGTGGAGCATTCGTTTGTGTGGGATGCTCTACCAGGTTCATTCCTAGATAATGCATTCATAGGGCACTAAGCATAGAGTGTGAAAACTGAGTTTCCTTGAGAGCTGCTTGGAAGCCTGATGGTGTGTGAAGTTAGTGAGCCAAATGCAGTTGTTCTCCCACAAGAACCACTCGGCTGATCCCTCTTCAATATGCCCTTCACCAACATGCAGTGTTTCCTTGATTGAATTAGCTCTCACACCAATATTTGCGTCTAGAGCCTTTGCATTGAGGGCTATCTGAAAACGGCTGTGGCGCTGAAGTTGCCTGTGAATGTGGAGTTGGTGGCATGTGAAACCCGCATGTGGAGCATTCGTTTGTGTGGGATGCTCTACCAGGTTCATTCCTAGATAATGCACTCAAAGGGCACTAAGCATAGAGTGTGAAAACTGAGTTTCCTTGAGAGCTGCTTGGAAGCCTGATGGTGTGTGAAGTTAGTGAGCCAAATGGAGTTGTTCTCCCACAAGAACCACTCGGCCGATCCTTCTTCAATATGCCCTTCACCAACATGCAGTGTTTCCTTGATTGAATTAGCTCTCACACCAATATTTGAGTCTAGAGACTTTGCATTGAGGGCTATCTGAAAACGGCTGTGGCGCTGATGTTGCCTGTGAATGTGGAGTTGATGGCATGTGAAACCCGCATGTGGAGCATTCGTTTGTGTGGGATGCTGACCAAGCTTCATTTCTGTCCCAGGCACACAAAGGGCACTAAGCATAGTGTGTGAAAACTGAGTTTCCTTGAGAGCTGCTTGGAAGCCTGATGGTGTGTGAAGTTAGTGACCCAAATGGAGTTGTTCTCCCACAAGAACTACTCGGCTGATCCTTCTTCAATATGCCCTTCACCAACATGCAGTGTTTCCTTGATTGAATTAGCTCTCACACCAATATTTGCGTCTAGAGCCTTTGCATTGAGGGCTATCTGAAAACGGCTGTGGCGCTGAAGTTGCCTGTGAATGTGGAGTTGGTGGCATGTGAAACCCGCATGTGAAGCATTCGTTTGTGTGGGATGCTCTACCAGGTTCATTCCTAGATAATGCACTCAAAGGGCACTAAGCATAGAGTGTGAAAACTGAGTTTCCTTGAGAGCTGCTTGGAAGCCTGATGGTGTGTGAAGTTAGTGAGCCAAATGGAGTTGTTCTCCCACAAGAACCACTCGGCTGATCCTTCTTCAATATGCCCTTCACCAACATACAGTGTTTCCTAGATTGTATTAGCTCTCACACCAATATTTGCGTCTATAGCCTTTGCATTGAGGGCTATCTGAAAACATCTGTGGCGCTGAAGTTGCCTGTGAATGTGGAGTTGGTGGCATGTGAAACCCGCATGTGGAGCATTCGTTTGTGTGGGATGCTCTACCAGGTTCATTCCTAGATAATGCATTCATAGGGCACTAAGCATAGAGTGTGAAAACTGAGTTTCCTTGAGAGCTGCTTGGAAGCCTGATGGTGTGTGAAGTTAGTGAGCCAAATGGAGTTGTTCTCCCACAAGAACCACTCGGCTGATCCCTCTTCAATATGCCCTTCACCAACATGCAGTGTTTCCTTGATTGAATTAGCTCTCACACCAATATTTGCGTCTAGAGCCTTTGCATTGAGGGCTATCTGAAAACGGCTGTGGCGCTGAAGTTGCCTGTGAATGTGGAGTTGGTGGCATGTGAAACCCGCATGTGCAGCATTCGTTTATGTGGGATGCTCTCCAAGCTTCATTTCAGTCCTAGGCACTCATAGGGCACTAAGCATAGAGTGTGAAAACTGAGTTTCCTTGAGAGCTGCTTGGAAGCCTGATGGTATGTGAAGTTAGTGAGCCAAATGGAGTTGTTCTCCCACAAGATCCACTCGGCTGATCCTTCTTCAATATGCCCTTCACCAACATGCAGTGTTTCCTTGATGGAATTAGCTCTCACACCAATATTTGCGTCTAGAGCCTTTGCATTGAGGGCTATCTGAAAACGGCTGTGGCGCTGATGTTGCCTGTGAATGTGGAGTTGGTGGCATGTGAAACCCGCATGTGGAGCATTCGTTTGTGTGGGATTTTCTACCAGGTTCATTCCTAGATAATGCACTCAAAGGGCACTAAGCATAGAGTGTGAAAACTGAGTTTCCTTGAGAGCTGCTTGGAAGCCTGATGGTGTGTGAAGTTAGTGAGCCAAATGGAGTTGTTCTCCCACAAGAACCACTCGGCTGATCCTTCTTCAATATGCCCTTCACCAACATGCAGTGTTTCCTTGATTGAATTAGCTCTCACACCAATATTTGCGTCTAGAGCCTTTGCATTGAGGGCTATCTGAAAACGGCTGTGGTGCTGAAGTTGCCTGTGAATCTGGAGTTGGTGGCATGTGAAACCCGCATGTGGAGCATTCGTTTGTGTGGGCTGCTGACCAAGCTTCATTTCAGTCCTAGGCACACAAAGGGCACTAAGCATAGAGTGTGAAAACTGAGTTTCCTTGAGAGCTGCTTGGAAGCCTGATGGTGTGTGATGTTAGTGAGCCAAATGGAGTTGTTCTCCCACAAGAACTACTCGGCTGATCCTTCTTCAATATACCCTTCATCAACATGCAGTGTTTCCTTGATTGAATTAGCTCTCACACCAATATTTGCGTCTAGAGCCTTTGCATTGAGGGCTATCTGAAAACGGCTGTGGCGCTGAAGTTGCCTGTGAATGTGGAGTTGGTGGCATGTGAAACCCACATGTGGAGCATTCGTTTGTGTGGGATGCTCTTCAAGCTTCATTTCAGTCCTAGGCACTCATAGGGCACTAAGCATAGAGTGTGAAAACTGAGTTTCCTTGAGAGCTGCTTGGAAGCCTGATGGTGTGTGAAGTTAGTGAGCCAAATGGAGTTGTTCTCCCACAAGAACCACTCGGCTGATCCTTCTTCAATATGCCCTTCACCAACATGCAGTGTTTCCTTGATTGAATTAGCTCTCACACCAATATTTGCGTCTAGAGCCTTTGCATTGAGGGCTATCTGAAAACGGCTGTGGCGCTGAAGTTGCCTGTGAATGTGGAGTTGGTGGCATGTGAAACCCGCATGTGGAGCATTCGTTTGTGTGGGATGCTCTACCAGGTTCATTCCTAGATAATGCACTCAAAGGGCACTAAGCATAGAGTGTGAAAACTGAGTTTCCTTGAGAGCTGCTTGGAAGCCTGATGGTGTGTGAAGTTAGTGAGCCAAATGGAGTTGTTCTCCCACAAGAACCACTCGGCTGATCCTTCTTCAATATGCCCTTCACCAACATGCAGTGTTTCCTTGATTGAATTAGCTCTCACACCAATATTTGAGTCTAGAGCCTTTGCATTGAGGGCTATCTGAAAACGGCTGTGGCGCTGATGTTGCCTGTGAATGTGGAGTTGGTGGCATGTGAAACCCGCATGTGGAGCATTCGTTTGTGTGGGATGCTGACCAAGCTTCATTTCTGTCCCAGGCACACAAAGGGCACTAAGCATAGTGTGTGAAAACTGAGTTTCCTTGAGAGCTGCTTGGAAGCCTGATGGTGTGTGAAGTTAGTGACCCAAATGGAGTTGTTCTCCCACAAGAACTACTCGGCTGATCCTTCTTCAATATGCCCTTCACCAACATGCAGTGTTTCCTTGATTGAATTAGCTCTCACACCAATATTTGCGTCTAGAGCCTTTGCATTGAGGGCTATCTGAAAACGGCTGTGGCGCTGAAGTTGCCTGTGAATGTGGAGTTGGTGGCATGTGAAACCCGCATGTGAAGCATTCGTTTGTGTGGGATGCTCTACCAGGTTCATTCCTAGATAATGCACTCAAAGGGCACTAAGCATAGAGTGTGAAAACTGAGTTTCCTTGAGAGCTGCTTGGAAGCCTGATGGTGTGTGAAGTTAGTGAGCCAAATGGAGTTGTTCTCCCACAAGAACCACTCGGCTGATCCTTCTTCAATATGCCCTTCACCAACATACAGTGTTTCCTAGATTGAATTAGCTCTCACACCAATATTTGCGTCTATAGCCTTTGCATTGAGGGCTATCTGAAAACATCTGTGGCGCTGAAGTTGCCTGTGAATGTGGAGTTGGTGGCATGTGAAACCCGCATGTGGAGCATTCGTTTGTGTGGGATGCTCTACCAGGTTCATTCCTAGATAATGCATTCATAGGGCACTAAGCATAGAGTGTGAAAACTGAGTTTCCTTGAGAGCTGCTTGGAAGCCTGATGGTGTGTGAAGTTAGTGAGCCAAATGGAGTTGTTCTCCCACAAGAACCACTCGGCTGATCCCTCTTCAATATGCCCTTCACCAACATGCAGTGTTTCCTTGATTGAATTAGCTCTCACACCAATATTTGCGTCTAGAGCCTTTGCATTGAGGGCTATCTGAAAACGGCTGTGGCGCTGAAGTTGCCTGTGAATGTGGAGTTGGTGGCATGTGAAACCCGCATGTGGAGCATTCGTTTATGTGGGATGCTCTCCAAGCTTCATTTCAGTCCTAGGCACTCATAGGGCACTAAGCATAGAGTGTGAAAACTGAGTTTCCTTGAGAGCTGCTTGGAAGCCTGATGGTATGTGAAGTTAGTGAGCCAAATGGAGTTGTTCTCCCACAAGATCCACTCGGCTGATCCTTCTTCAATATGCCCTTCACCAACATGCAGTGTTTCCTTGATGGAATTAGCTCTCACACCAATATTTGCGTCTAGAGCCTTTGCATTGAGGGCTATCTGAAAACGGCTGTGGCGCTGATGTTGCCTGTGAATGTGGAGTTGGTGGCATGTGAAACCCGCATGTGGAGCATTCGTTTGTGTGGGATTTTCTACCAGGTTCATTCCTAGATAATGCACTCAAAGGGCACTAAGCATAGAGTGTGAAAACTGAGTTTCCTTGAGAGCTGCTTGGAAGCCTGATGGTGTGTGAAGTTAGTGAGCCAAATGGAGTTGTTCTCCCACAAGAACCACTCGGCTGATCCTTCTTCAATATGCCCTTCACCAACATGCAGTGTTTCCTTGATTGAATTAGCTCTCACACCAATATTTGCGTCTAGAGCCTTTGCATTGAGGGCTATCTGAAAACGGCTGTGGTGCTGAAGTTGCCTGTGAATCTGGAGTTGGTGGCATGTGAAACCCGCATGTGGAGCATTCGTTTGTGTGGGCTGCTGACCAAGCTTCATTTCAGTCCTAGGCACACAAAGGGCACTAAGCATAGAGTGTGAAAACTGAGTTTCCTTGAGAGCTGCTTGGAAGCCTGATGGTGTGTGATGTTAGTGAGCCAAATGGAGTTGTTCTCCCACAAGAACTACTCGGCTGATCCTTCTTCAATATACCCTTCATCAACATGCAGTGTTTCCTTGATTGAATTAGCTCTCACACCAATATTTGCGTCTAGAGCCTTTGCATTGAGGGCTATCTGAAAACGGCTGTGGCGCTGAAGTTGCCTGTGAATGTGGAGTTGGTGGCATGTGAAACCCACATGTGGAGCATTCGTTTGTGTGGGATGCTCTTCAAGCTTCATTTCAGTCCTAGGCACTCATAGGGCACTAAGCATAGAGTGTGAAAACTGAGTTTCCTTGAGAGCTGCTTGGAAGCCTGATGGTGTGTGAAGTTAGTGAGCCAAATGGAGTTGTTCTCCCACAAGAACCACTCGGCTGATCCTTCTTCAATATGCCCTTCACCAACATGCAGTGTTTCCTTGATTGAATTAGCTCTCACACCAATATTTGCGTCTAGAGCCTTTGCATTGAGGGCTATCTGAAAACGGCTGTGGCGCTGAAGTTGCCTGTGAATGTGGAGTTGGTGGCATGTGAAACCCGCATGTGGAGCATTCGTTTGTGTGGGATGCTCTACCAGGTTCATTCCTAGATAATGCACTCAAAGGGCACTAAGCATAGAGTGTGAAAACTGAGTTTCCTTGAGAGCTGCTTGGAAGCCTGATGGTGTGTGAAGTTAGTGAGCCAAATGGAGTTGTTCTCCCACAAGAACCACTCGGCTGATCCTTCTTCAATATGCCCTTCACCAACATGCAGTGTTTCCTTGATTGAATTAGCTCTCACACCAATATTTGAGTCTAGAGCCTTTGCATTGAGGGCTATCTGAAAACGGCTGTGGCGCTGATGTTGCCTGTGAATGTGGAGTTGGTGGCATGTGAAACCCGCATGTGGAGCATTCGTTTGTGTGGGATGCTGACCAAGCTTCATTTCTGTCCCAGGCACACAAAGGGCACTAAGCATAGTGTGTGAAAACTGAGTTTCCTTGAGAGCTGCTTGGAAGCCTGATGGTGTGTGAAGTTAGTGACCCAAATGGAGTTGTTCTCCCACAAGAACTACTCGGCTGATCCTTCTTCAATATGCCCTTCACCAACATGCAGTGTTTCCTTGATTGAATTAGCTCTCACACCAATATTTGCGTCTAGAGCCTTTGCATTGAGGGCTATCTGAAAACGGCTGTGGCGCTGAAGTTGCCTGTGAATGTGGAGTTGGTGGCATGTGAAACCCGCATGTGAAGCATTCGTTTGTGTGGGATGCTCTACCAGGTTCATTCCTAGATAATGCACTCAAAGGGCACTAAGCATAGAGTGTGAAAACTGAGTTTCCTTGAGAGCTGCTTGGAAGCCTGATGGTGTGTGAAGTTAGTGAGCCAAATGGAGTTGTTCTCCCACAAGAACCACTCGGCTGATCCTTCTTCAATATGCCCTTCACCAACATACAGTGTTTCCTAGATTGAATTAGCTCTCACACCAATATTTGCGTCTATAGCCTTTGCATTGAGGGCTATCTGAAAACATCTGTGGCGCTGAAGTTGCCTGTGAATGTGGAGTTGGTGGCATGTGAAACCCGCATGTGGAGCATTCGTTTGTGTGGGATGCTCTACCAGGTTCATTCCTAGATAATGCATTCATAGGGCACTAAGCATAGAGTGTGAAAACTGAGTTTCCTTGAGAGCTGCTTGGAAGCCTGATGGTGTGTGAAGTTAGTGAGCCAAATGGAGTTGTTCTCCCACAAGAACCACTCGGCTGATCCCTCTTCAATATGCCCTTCACCAACATGCAGTGTTTCCTTGATTGAATTAGCTCTCACACCAATATTTGCGTCTAGAGCCTTTGTATTGAGGGCTATCTGAAAACTGCTGTGGCGCTGAAGTTGCCTGTGAATGTGGAGTTGGTGGCATGTGAAACCCGCATGTGGAGCATTCGTTTGTGTGGGATGCTCTACCAGGTTCATTCCTAGATAATGCACTCAAAGGGCACTAAGCATAGAGTGTGAAAACTGAGTTTCCTTGAGAGCTGCTTGGAAGCCTGATGGTGTGTGAAGTTAGTGAGCCAAATGGAGTTGTTCTCCCACAAGAACCACTCGGCTGATCCTTCTTCAATATGCCCTTCACCAACATGCAGTGTTTCCTTGATTGAATTAGCTCTCACACCAATATTTGCGTCTAGAGCCTTTGCATTGAGGGCTATCTGAAAACGGCTGTGGCGCTGAAGTTGCCTATGAATGTGGAGTTGGTGGCATGTGAAACCCGCATGTGGAGCATTCGTTTGTGTGGGATGCTCTCCAAGCTTCATTTCAGTCCTAGGCACTCAAAGGGCACTAAGCATAGAGTTTGAAAACTGAGTTTCCTTGAGAGCTGCTTGGAAGCCTGATGGTGTGTGAAGTTAGTGACCCAAATGGAGTTGTTCTCCCACAAGAACCACTCGGCTGATGCTTCTTCAATATGCCCTTCACCAACATGCAGTGTTTCCTTGATTGAATTAGCTCTCACACCAATATTTGCGTCTAGAGCCTTTGCATTGAGGGCTATCTGAAAACGGCTGTGGCGCTGAAGTTGCCTGTGAATGTGGAGTTGGTGGCATGTGAAACCCGCATGTGGAGCATTCGTTTGTGTGGGATGCTCTACCAGGTTCATTCCTAGATAATGCACTCAAAGGGCACTAAGCATAGAGTGTGAAAACTGAGTTTCCTTGAGAGCTGCTTGGAAGCCTGATGGTGTGTGAAGTTAGTGAGCCAAATGGAGTTGTTCTCCCACAAGAACCACTCGGCTGATCCTTCTTCAATATGCCCTTCACCAACATGCAGTGTTTCCTTGATTGAATTAGCTCTCACACCAATATTTGCGTCTAGAGCCTTTGCATTGAGGGCTATCTGAAAACGGCTGTGGCGCTGAAGTTCCTGTGAATCTGGAGTTGGTGGCATGTGAAACCCGCATGTGGAGCATTCGTTTGTGTGGGATGCTGACCAAGCTTCATTTCAGTCCTAGGCACACAAAGGGCACTAAGCATAGAGTTTGAAAACTGAGTTTCCTTGAGAGCTGCTTGGAAGCCTGATGGTGTGTGAAGTTAGTGAGCCAAATGGAGTTGTTCTCCCACAAGATCCACTCGGCTGATCCTTCTTCAATATGCCCTTCACCAACATGCAGTGTTTCCTTGATTGAATTAGCTCTCACACCAATATTTGCGTCTAGAGCCTTTGCATTGAGGGCTATCTGAAAACGGCTGTGGCTCTGAAGTTGCCTGTGAATGTGGAGTTGGTGGCATGTGAAACCCGCATGTGGAGCATTGGTTTGTGTGGGATGCTCTACCAGGTTCATTCCTAGATAATGCACTCAAAGGGCACTAAGCATAGAGTGTGAAAACTGAGTTTCCTTGAGAGCTGCTTGGAAGCCTGATGGTGTGTGAAGTTAGTGAGCCAAATGGAGTTGTTCTCCCACAAGAACCACTCGGCTGATCCTTCTTCAATATGCCCTTCACCAACATGCAGTGTTTCCTTGATTGAATTAGCTCTCACACCAATATTTGAGTCTAGAGCCTTTGCATTGAGGGCTATCTGAAAACGGCTGTGGCGCTGAAGTTGCCTGTGAATCTGGAGTTGGTGGCATGTGAAACCCGCATGTGGAGCATTTGTTTGTGTGGGATGCTCTTCAAGCTTCATTTCAGTCCTAGGCACTCAAAGGGCACTAAGCATAGAGTGTGAAAACTGAGTTTCCTTGAGAGCTGCTTGGAAGCCTGATGGTGTGTGAAGTTAGTGAGCCAAATGGAGTTGTTCTCCCACAAGAACTACTCGGCTGATCCTTCTTAAATATGCCCTTCATCAACATGCAGTGTTTCCTTGATTGAATTAGCTCTCACACCAATATTTGCGTCTAGAGCCTTTGCATTGAGGGCTATCTGAAAACGGCTGTGGCGCTGAAGTTGCCTGTGAATGTGGAGTTGGTGGCATGTGAAACCCACATGTGGAGCATTCGTTTCTGTGGGATGCTCTTCAAGCTTCATTTCAGTCCTAGGCACTCATAGGGCACTAAGCATAGAGTGTGAAAACTGAGTTTCCTTGAGAGCTGCTTGGAAGCCTGATGGTGTGTGAAGTTAGTGAGCCAAATGGAGTTGTTCTCCCACAAGAACCACTCGGCTGATCCTTCTTCAATATGCCCTTCACCAACATGCAGTGTTTCCTTGATTGAATTAGCTCTCACACCAATATTTGCGTCTAGAGCCTTTGCATTGAGGGCTATCTGAAAACGGCTGTGGCGCTGAAGTTGCCTGTGAATGTGGAGTTGGTGGCATGTGAAACCCGCATGTGGAGCATTCGTTTGTGTGGGATGCTCTACCAGGTTCATTCCTAGATAATGCACTCAAAGGGCACTAAGCATAGAGTGTGAAAACTGAGTTTCCTTGAGAGCTGCTTGGAAGCCTGATGGTGTGTGAAGTTAGTGAGCCAAATGGAGTTGTTCTCCCACAAGAACCACTCGGCTGATCCTTCTTCAATATGCCCTTCACCAACATGCAGTGTTTCCTTGATTGAATTAGCTCTCACACCAATATTTGAGTCTAGAGCCTTTGCATTGAGGGCTATCTGAAAACGGCTGTGGCGCTGATGTTGCCTGTGAATGTGGAGTTGGTGGCATGTGAAACCCGCATGTGGAGCATTCGTTTGTGTGGGATGCTGACCAAGCTTCATTTCTGTCCCAGGCACACAAAGGGCACTAAGCATAGAGTGTGAAAACTGAGTTTCCTTGAGAGCTGCTTGGAAGCCTGATGGTGTGTGAAGTTAGGGAGCCAAATGGAGTTGTTCTCCCACAAGAACTACTCGGCTGATCCTTCTTCAATATGCCCTTCACCAACATGCATTGTTTCCTTGATTGAATTAGCTCTCACACCAATATTTGCGTCTAGAGCCTTTGCATTGAGGGCTATCTGAAAACGGCTGTGGCGCTGAAGTTGCCTGTGAATGTGGAGTTGGTGGCATGTGAAACCCGCATGTGGAGCATTCGTTTGTGTTATGCTCTACCAGGTTCATTCCTAGATAATGCACTCAAAGGGCACTAAGCATAGAGTGTGAAAACTGAGTTTCCTTGAGAGCTGCTTGGAAGCCTGATGGTGTGTGAAGTTAGTGACCCAAATGGAGTTGTTCTCCCACAAGAACTACTCGGCTGATCCTTCTTCAATATGCCCTTCACCAACATGCAGTGTTTCCTTGATTGAATTAGCTCTCACACCAATATTTGCGTCTAGAGCCTTTGCATTGAGGGCTATCTGAAAACGGCTGTGGCGCTGAAGTTGCCTGTGAATGTGGAGTTGGTGGCATGTGAAACCCGCATGTGGAGCATTCGTTTGTGTGGGATGCTTTACCAGGTTCATTCCTAGATAATGCACTCAAAGGGCACTAAGCATAGAGTGTGAAAACTGAGTTTCCTTGAGAGCTGCTTGGAAGCCTGATGGTGTGTGAAGTTAGTGAGCCAAATGGAGTTGTTCTCCCACAAGAACCACTCGGCTGATCCTTCTTCAATATGCCCTTCACCAACATGCAGTGTTTCCTTGATTGAATTAGCTCTCACACCAATATTTGCGTCTAGAGCCTTTGCATTGAGGGCTATCTGAAAACGGCTGTGGCGCTGAAGTTCCTGTAAATCTGGAGTTGGTGGCATGTGAAACCCGCATGTGGAGCATTCGTTTGTGTGGGATGCTCACCAAGCTTCATTTCAGTCCTAGGCACACAAAGTGCACTAAGCATAGAGTGTGAAAACTGAGTTTCCTTGAGAGCTGCTTGGAAGCCTGATGGTGTGTGAAGTTAGTGAGCCAAATGGAGTTGTTCTCCCACAAGATCCACTCGGCTGATCCTTCTTCAATATGCCCTTCACCAACATGCAGTGTTTCCTTGATTGAATTAGCTCTCACACCAATATTTGCGTCTAGAGCCTTTGCATTGAGGGCTATCTGAAAACGGCTGTGGCTCTGAAGTTGCCTGTGAATGTGGAGTTGGTGGCATGTGAAACCCGCATGTGGAGCATTCGTTTGTGTGGGATGCTCTACCAGGTTCATTCCTAGATAATGCACTCAAAGGGCACTAAGCATAGAGTGTGAAAACTGAGTTTCCTTGAGAGCTGCTTGGAAGCCTGATGGTGTGTGAATTTAGTGAGCCAAATGGAGTTGTTCTCCCACAAGAACCACTTGGCTGATCCTTCTTCAATATGCCCTTCACCAGCATGCAGTGTTTCCTTGATTGAATTAGCTCTCACACCAATATTTGCATCTAGAGCCTTTGCATTGAGGGCTATCTGAAAACGGCTGGGGCGCTGAAGTTGCCTGTGAATGTGGAGTTGGTGGCATGTGAAACCCGCATGTGGAGCATTCGTTTGTGTGGGATGCTGACCAAGCTTCATTTCTGTCCCAGGCACATAAAGGGCACTAAGCATAGAGTGTGAAAACTGAGTTTCCTTGAGAGATGCTTGGAAGCCTGATGGTGTGTGAAGTTAGTGAGCCAAATGGAGTTGTTCTCCCACAAGAACTACTCGGCTGATCCTTCTTCAATATGCCCTTCACCAACATGCAGTGTTTCCTTGATTGAATTAGCTCTCACACCAATATTTGCGTCTAGAGCCTTTGCATTGAGGGCTATCTGAAAACGGCTGTGGCGCTGAAGTTGCCTGTGAATGTGGAGTTGGTGGCATGTGAAACCCGCATGTGGAGCATTCGTTTGTGTGGGATGCTGACCAAGCTTCATTTCTGTCCCAGGCACATAAAGGGCACTAAGCATAGAGTGTGAAAACTGAGTTTCCTTGAGAGATGCTTGGAAGCCTGATGGTGTGTGAAGTTAGTGAGCCAAATGGAGTTGTTCTCCCACAAGAACTACTCGGCTGATCCTTCTTCAATATGCCCTTCACCAACATGCAGTGTTTCCTTGATTGAATTAGCTCTCACACCAATATTTGCGTCTAGAGCCTTTGCATTGAGGGCTATCTGAAAACTGCTGTGGCACTGAAGTTGCCTGTGAATGTGGAGTTGGTGGCATGTGAAACCCGCATGTGGAGCATTCGTTTGTGTGGGATGCTGACCAAGCTTCATTTCAGTCCTAGGCACTCAAAGGGCACTAAGCATAGAGTGTGAAAACTGAGTTTCCTTGAGAGATGCTTGGAAGCCTGATGGTGTGTGAAGTTAGTGAGCCAAATGGAGTTGTTCTCCCACAAGAACTACTCGGCTGATCCTTCTTCAATATGCCCTTCACCAACATGCAGTGTTTCCTTGATTGAATTAGCTCTCACACCAATATTTGCGTCTAGAGCCTTTGCATTGAGGGCTATCTGAAAACTGCTGTGGCGCTGAAGTTGCCTGTGAATGTGGAGTTGGTGGCATGTGAAACCCGCATGTGGAGCATTCGTTTGTGTGGGATGCTCTACCAGGTTCATTCCTAGATAATGCACTCAAAGGGCACTAAGCATAGAGTGTGAAAACTGAGTTTCCTTGAGAGCTGCTTGGAAGCCTGATGGTGTGTGAAGTTAGTGAGCCAAATGGAGTTGTTCTCCCACAAGAACCACTCGGCTGATCCTTCTTCAATATGCCCTTCACCAACATGCAGTGTTTCCTTGATTGAATTAGCTCTCACACCAATATTTGCATCTAGAGCCTTTGCATTGAGGGCTATCTGAAAACGGCTGTGGCGCTGAAGTTGCCTGTGAATGTGGAGTTGGTGGCATGTGAAACCCGCATGTGGAGCATTTGTTTGTGTGGGATGCTCTTCAAGCTTCATTTCAGTCCTAGGCACTCAAAGGGCACTAAGCATAGAGTTTGAAAACTGAGTTTCCTTGAGAGCTGCTTGGAAGCCTGATGGTGTGTGAAGTTAGTGAGCCAAATGGAGTTGTTCTCCCACAAGAACCACTCGGCTGATCCTTCTTCAATATGCCCTTCACCAACATGCAGTGTTTCCTTGATTGAATTAGCTCTCACACCAATATTTGCGTCTAGAGCCTTTGCATTGAGGGCTATCTGAAAACTGCTGTGGCGCTGAAGTTGCCTGTGAATGTGGAGTTGGTGGCATGTGAAACCCGCATGTGGAGCATTCGTTTGTGTGGGATGCTCTACCAGGTTCATTCCTAGATAATGCACTCAAAGGGCACTAAGCATAGAGTGTGAAAACTGAGTTTCCTTGAGAGCTGCTTGGAAGCCTGATGGTGTGTGAAGTTAGTGAGCCAAATGGAGTTGTTCTCCCACAAGAACCACTCGGCTGATCCTTCTTCAATATGCCCTTCACCAGCATGCCGTGTTTCCTTGATTGAATTAGCTCTCACACCAATATTTGCGTCTAGAGCCTTTGCATTGAGGGCTATCTGAAAACGGCTGTGGCGCTGAAGTTGCCTGTCAATGTGGAGTTGGTGGCATGTGAAACCCGCATGTGGAGCATTCGTTTGTGTGGGATGCTCTACCAGGTTCATTCCTAGATAATGCACTCAAAGGGCACTAAGCATAGAGTGTGAAAACTGAGTTTCCTTGAGAGCTGCTTGGAAGCCTGATGGTGTGTGAAGTTAGTGAGCCAAATGGAGTTGTTCTCCCACAAGAACCACTCGGCTGATCCTTCTTCAATATGCCCTTCACCAACATGCAGTGTTTCCTTGATTGAATTAGCTCTCACACCAATATTTGCGTCTAGAGCCTTTACATTGAGGGCTATCTGAAAACGGCTGTGGCGCTAAAGTTCCTGTGAATCTGGAGTTGGTGGCATGTGAAACCCGCATGTGGAGCATTCGTTTGTGTGGGATGCTCACCAAGCTTCATTTCAGTCCTAGGCACACAAAGGGCACTAAGCATAGAGTGTGAAAACTGAGTTTCCTTGAGAGCTGCTTGGAAGCCTGATGGTGTGTGAAGTTAGTGAGCCAAATGGAGTTGTTCTCCCACAAGATCCACTCGGCTGATCCTTCTTCAATATGCCCTTCACCAACATGCAGTGTTTCCTTGATTGAATTAGCTCTCACACCAATATTTGCGTCTAGAGCCTTTGCATTGAGGGCTATCTGAAAACGGCTGTGGCTCTGAAGTTGCCTGTGAATGTGGAGTTGGTGGCATGTGAAACCCGCATGTGGAGCATTCGTTTGTGTGGGATGCTCTACCAGGTTCATTCCTAGATAATGCACTCAAAGGGCACTAAGCATAGAGTGTGAAAACTGAGTTTCCTTGAGAGCTGCTTGGAAGCCTGATGGTGTGTGAATTTAGTGAGCCAAATGGAGTTGTTCTCCCACAAGAACCACTTGGCTGATCCTTCTTCAATATGCCCTTCACCAACATGCAGTGTTTCCTTGATTGAATTAGCTCTCACACCAATATTTGCGTCTAGAGCCATTGCATTGAGGGCTATTTGAAAACGGCTGTGGCGCTGAAGTTGCCTGTGAATGTGGAGTTGGTGGCATGTGAAACCCGCATGTGGAGCATTCGTTTGTGTGGGATGCTCTACCAGGTTCATTCCTAGATAATGCACTCAAAGGGCACTAAACATAGAGTGTGAAAACTGAGTTTCCTTGAGAGCTGCTTGGAAGCCTGATGGTGTGTGAAGTTAGTGAGCCAAATGGAGTTGTTCTCCCACAAGAACCACTCGGCTGATCCTTCTTCAATATGCCCTTCACCAGCATGCAGTGTTTCCTTGATTGAATTAGCTCTCACACCAATATTTGCGTCTAGAGCCTTTGCATTGAGGGCTATCTGAAAACGGCTGTGGCGCTGATGTTGCCTGTGAATGTGGAGTTGGTGGCATGTGAAACCCGCATGTGGAGCATTCGTTTGTGTGGGATGCTGACCAAGCTTCATTTCTGTCCCAGGCACATAAAGGGCACTAAGCATAGAGTGTGAAAACTGAGTTTCCTTGAGAGCTGCTTGGAAGCCTGATGGTGTGTGAATTTAGTGAGCCAAATGGAGTTGTTCTCCCACAAGAACTACTCGGCTGATCCTTCTTCAATATGCCCTTCACCAACATGCATTGTTTCCTTGATTGAATTAGCTCTCACACCAATATTTGCGTCTAGAGCCTTTGCATTGAGGGCTATCTGAAAACGGCTGTGGCGCTGAAGTTGCCTGTGAATGTGGAGTTGGTGGCATGTGAAACCCGCATGTGGAGCATTCCTTTGTGTGGGATGCTCTACCAGGTTCATTCCTAGATAATGCACTCAAAGGGCACTAAGCATAGAGTGTGAAAACTGAGTTTCCTTGAGAGCTGCTTGGAAGCCTGATGGTGTGTGAATTTAGTGAGCCAAATGGAGTTGTTCTCCCACAAGAACCACTTGGCTGATCCTTCTTCAATATGCCCTTCACCAGCATGCAGTGTTTCCTTGATTGAATTAGCTCTCACACCAATATTTGCGTCTAGAGCCTTTGCATTGAGGGCTATCTGAAAACGGCTGTGGCGCTGAAGTTGCCTGTGAATGTGGAGTTGGTGGCATGTGAAACCCGCATGTGGAGCATTCGTTTGTGTGGGATGCTGACCAAGCTTCATTTCTGTCCCAGGCACATAAAGGGCACTAAGCATAGAGTGTGAAAACTGAGTTTCCTTGAGAGCTGCTTGGAAGCCTGATGGTGTGTGAAGTTAGTGAGCCAAATGGAGTTGTTCTCCCACAAGAACTACTCGGCTGATCCTTCTTCAATATGCCCTTCACCAACATGCAGTGTTTCCTTGATTGAATTAGCTCTCACACCAATATTTGCGTCTAGAGCCTTTGCATTGAGGGCTATCTGAAAACTGCTGTGGCACTGAAGTTGCCTGTGAATGTGGAGTTGGTGGCATGTGAAACCCGCATGTGGAGCATTCGTTTGTGTGGGATGCTGACCAAGCTTCATTTCAGTCCTAGGCACTCAAAGGGCACTAAGCATAGAGTGTGAAAACTGAGTTTCCTTGAGAGATGCTTGGAAGCCTGATGGTGTGTGAAGTTAGTGAGCCAAATGGAGTTGTTCTCCCACAAGAACTACTCGGCTGATCCTTCTTCAATATGCCCTTCACCAACATGCAGTGTTTCCTTGATTGAATTAGCTCTCACACCAATATTTGCGTCTAGAGCCTTTGCATTGAGGGCTATCTGAAAACTGCTGTGGCGCTGAAGTTGCCTGTGAATGTGGAGTTGGTGGCATGTGAAACCCGCATGTGGAGCATTCGTTTGTGTGGGATGCTCTACCAGGTTCATTCCTAGATAATGCACTCAAAGGGCACTAAGCATAGAGTGTGAAAACTGAGTTTCCTTGAGAGCTGCTTGGAAGCCTGATGGTGTGTGAAGTTAGTGAGCCAAATGGAGTTGTTCTCCCACAAGAACCACTCGGCTGATCCTTCTTCAATATGCCCTTCACCAACATGCAGTGTTTCCTTGATTGAATTAGCTCTCACACCAATATTTGCATCTAGAGCCTTTGCATTGAGGGCTATCTGAAAACGGCTGTGGCGCTGAAGTTGCCTGTGAATCTGGAGTTGGTGGCATGTGAAACCCGCATGTGGAGCATTTGTTTGTGTGGGATGCTCTTCAAGCTTCATTTCAGTCCTAGGCACTCAAAGGGCACTAAGCATAGAGTTTGAAAACTGAGTTTCCTTGAGAGCTGCTTGGAAGCCTGATGGTGTGTGAAGTTAGTGAGCCAAATGGAGTTGTTCTCCCACAAGAACCACTCGGCTGATCCTTCTTCAATATGCCCTTCACCAACATGCAGTGTTTCCTTGATTGAATTAGCTCTCACACCAATATTTGCGTCTAGAGCCTTTGCATTGAGGGCTATCTGAAAACTGCTGTGGCGCTGAAGTTGCCTGTGAATGTGGAGTTGGTGGCATGTGAAACCCGCATGTGGAGCATTCGTTTGTGTGGGATGCTCTACCAGGTTCATTCCTAGATAATGCACTCAAAGGGCACTAAGCATAGAGTGTGAAAACTGAGTTTCCTTGAGAGCTGCTTGGAAGCCTGATGGTGTGTGAAGTTAGTGAGCCAAATGGAGTTGTTCTCCCACAAGAACCACTCGGCTGATCCTTCTTCAATATGCCCTTCAGCAACATGCAGTGTTTCCTTGATTGAATTAGCTCTCACACCAATATTTGCGTCTAGAGCCTTTGCATTGAGGGCTATCTGAAAACGGCTGTGGTGCTGAAGTTGCCTGTGAATCTGGAGTTGGTGGCATGTGAAACCCGCATGTGGAGCATTCGTTTGTGTGGGATGCTGACCAAGCTTCATTTCAGTCCTAGGCACACAAAGGGCACTAAGCATAGAGTGTGAAAACTGAGTTTCCTTGAGAGCTGCTTGGAAGCCTGATGGTGTGTGAAGTTAGTGAGCCAAATGGAGTTGTTCTCCCACAAGATCCACTCGGCTGATCCTTCTTAAATATACCCTTCATCGGTCCAAAAAAGATGGCCGACTGCAGAGAGCTGGTGTAGGGTGGAGTAGGGAAGGAGGGGAGCCGATCCAGCAGAGAAACAGGCCAGGAGGTGCGAAACTGTAGGGAGAAGAACGAGAAGGTCACTGGAGTTCACTAAAGCAAGAAGATCTACACAGCGTGAAGGAACAGCCGCAAAAAGTAGGAAAGAAAATACAGCACGCCGCGAGAAACCTGGTGAGTCACGATCCCAGGCAGGGGGAAGGCGGCGGAGGCTCTACCGCCCCAGGGAAAACAGAGGCGGCCGGAAGGATAGGCGCCCACACCGACAGGGGCACCAGTCCCCTGGAAGGCAGGAGCCCCCAGAGGAGGCTACTGGACTGATCATTGGGTGCATCATCCCTGCAGAAGTGGAGGAAAAGCAGGGGAGATTTCCCAGAGGCTTGCCTACCCGCTGCTCAGCGGCTGAGGGAGAGTGCAGAGGGAACAGGAGCGGCACTGTGGGACTGGGGCTCAGAGATCCCTGTATCGGCTCTGAGCTGTGGACTGGCTGCGGGAGAGTCAGTGGATCCTGTTGCTGGACTAGCCCTGAGCCCCAGAGGCTGGGCAACGCTCGACAGGGCCTCACGTCCTGGTCAGAAGAGCGGACTAGTGGGGGCACATTTCACCTCAAGGGCTCTGTGCCTCTCAGAGATCCGCTTCTACCCTTGAGAGAGTGCAGCTGAGGAAGTGGCTTCTTCAGGGCAGAGTCCCCAGCTGGGCTCAGCTAGAGAGGCCAGACCAGAGCGGGCTCAGCTGAACTGGCCGGACAGGTTTTCCCAGCAGGAGCCCACTCGGAAAGACCTGCCTGTGGTGTTGCAGCCCTCAGCGGAGCAGCGCTTCCGAGTTTGGCACTGGGGCCGAGGAGATTTCCAGCCCAGCACAGGCCGGGGTTGGGGATTTTAGACTCCGAGCAGCAGGAGCCCCTGCTGTGCTAACCTCAAGCCCTGAAGGAGAGTCTCGGCTCAGCACTGAGGCGGAGACCCCCGCTGTATTAGCCTTGTGACCCAAAGCCCAGGCGCGGCTCAGCAGAGTGAATCTGTAGGGCACTGCCTTTGAGAGGGAGCCACAGGGGAAGGGGCCTGGCACTGGGGCTGGCCCACAAAGCCTCCTGACCCAGCTCAGGGCTGTGATCTACAGACCCTGAAAGCAGCTGGTGACTCAGGCAGTAAGCCCTGCTGGGCTCAGCCGGAGGCCCCAAACCAGAGCCAGCTCAGCTGAATCACCGCTAAAATCTCAAAACAACAAGAAGCAAAAACACAATGAGGAGAAGTATCAGAAAAAGCAATGACCCAGAGGAAAGATCAAGCACTCCCTCCCAATACAACCAAAAACTAATCTCAATATCTGAGATGCAAGATGAAGACATAGAGGAACTATCAGATAAGGACTTTAAGAAGCTAATGATGAAATTCGTCAGAGAGAGTGAAAAGCGCTGGGAAGAGTCTAAGGCATTCGAAAACCATATCACTGCAGAAATAAATCAAATCAAAAAGGGAATCCTCGATATAGAGCACAAAATTGAAAGCCTAACCAACAGAATGAACACAGCAGAGGACAGAATATCAGAATTGGAAGACAATCAGAATGAAAGGCAGCAGCTCATCAAACAGTTGGAGACAAATCTAGAGAAAGCCAATAGGTCCATACAGGAAATGAAAGACAACCTCAAAAAATCAAATATTAGAATAATAGGCCTTCCCGAAGGAGTGGAAAAGGAGACAGGCTTGCAACGGGTGCTCAATGAGATAATACAGGAGAACTTCCAGAATATTGGAAATATAAATCCAGCACAAATCCAGGAAGGGCAAAGAACCCCCAGGAGATACGACCCAAACAAATCGTCTCCCAGACATGTGGTCCTCAAGCTACCTTCAAGTGAACACAAGGAAACAATTCTAAGACAAGTAAGAAAAAAGGATAAGATTACTTTCAGGGGAAGGGAAATCAGGATCACAGCCGACCTATCAGAAGAAACGCTCCAAGCAAGGAGAGAATGGGGTAAAACCTATCAAATCCTGAAACAAAACAACTGCCAACCAAGAATAATGTACCCAGCAAAGCTCTCATTTATATTTGAGAATGAAATGAAATACTTCAACAGTAAAGAGAAACTCGAAGAATACATCAACACGAAACCAGCTCTGGAAAATCTCCTCAGGAAGGTGCTAAACCCAGAAAGAAAAAATACAAACCAAAATCAAAGATGGCAAATGGGAAGACCTCCCCACTAAAATCCATACAAGAAAAGTCAACCAATCAAGAACTCTAATAGTCGCAAATACACACTTGCATACTTACACTCATGGCAGCCCAAAACCAATTCCTTTCAATATTATCTCTAAACACAAATGGCTTAAACTCACCAATCAAAAGGCATAGATTAACGGAATGGATCATCAAACAGCACCCAACTATATGTTGTCTACAAGAGACACATCTAACCAGAAAATCCTGTAAGAAATTTAAAGTGAAAGGATGGAAAAAGACATTTCATGCCAATGGACGAGAAAAAAAGGCTGGCGTAGCTGTTCTAATCTCAGATGACCTAGACTTCAAGCTGACAGACATCAAAAAGGACAGAGAAGGACATTATATATTGGTGAAGGGACTGATCCATCAAGAAGTAATTACAATCGTGAACATATATGCACCTAATTCCAATGCGCCTAGCTTCGTGAAGCAACTACTTACAGACTTAAGGGGAGACATAGATACACACACAATAATAGTGGGTGATCTTAACACCCCACTAACAACTATAGACAGATCAACAAAACAAAAACTCAACAAAGAAACAACAGAGCTCGTACAAACATTAGAACAACTAGACTTGGTAGACATTTATAGAATTTTTTATCCTAAGACCACAGATTATACATTTTTTTCAGCAGTGCATGGCACCTTCTCCAGGATCGACCACATGATAGGACACAAAGCAAATCTAAATAACTTCAAAAAGATAGGAATCATACCATGTACCCTCTCAGACCACCACGGAATGAAACTGGAAATCAGCAATTCAAAATGTCCCAGGAAATATAGAAACTCTTGGAGGCTGAACAATATGCTATTAAACGAACAATGGGTCAGGGAAGAAATTAAAGATGAGATCAAAAAATTTATGGAAACCAATGAAAACTCTGACACAACATTCCAAAACTTGTGGGACACTGCCAAAGCAGTGCTACGGGGTAAACTCATCGCAATTGGAGCTCATGTCAAGGCCCAAGAGAGTCGCCAAATACAGGAACTAACCACACACCTCCAGGAATTGGAAAAGCAGCAGCAGATGAGCCCCACACACAACAGGAAACAAGAAATCATCAAAACAAGGGAGGAAATCAACCAGATAGAAATAAAAAAAACCATACACAAAATCAACGAATCAAAAAGCTGGTTTTTTGAAAAGATAAACAAAATAGACACCCCGCTGGCCCGTCTGACAAAGAAAAAACAAGAGAAAGCAAGAATTAACAGCATCAAAGATGAAAAAGGCAACATAACAACAGACATTACAACCATTAAGAACATAATCAGAAATTACTACAAAGCACTGTACTCCAACAAATCAGAAGACCACCAAGAAATGGAAAAGTTCTTAGACTCACACAACCTGCCAAAACTTAGCCCAGAGGCAACAATCAACCTGAACAAACCCATAACTGAAGCAGAGATTGAATCAGTGATTAAAGACCTCCCAACAAAGAAAAGCCCAGGCCCAGACGGCTTCACTCCAGAATTCTACAAAACATTCCGAACAGAACTAACTCCAATCCTCTACAAACTCTTCAAAACAATAGAAAAGGAAGCAACCCTTCCAAACTCATTCTATGAAGCCAACATCACCTTAATCCCAAAACCGGGCAGAGATCCTACAGAGAAAGAAAACTACAGACCTATCTCTTTGATGAACATTGATGCTAAGATTCTCAACAAAATCCTAGCCAACAGAATTCAAAAACACATCAGACAGATCATTCATCCAGATCAAGTAGGATTCATCCCTGGAATGCAGGGATGGTTCAACATTCGCAAATCCATAAATGTGATACACCACATCCAAAAACTGAAAAACAAGAATCACATGATAGTATCAATAGATGCAGAAAAAGCTTTCGACAAAATTCAGCACAACTTCCTGCTAAAGACCCTAACCAAGGTAGGCATAGATGGAAAACTCCACAACATAATCAAAGCAATATATGAAAAACCCAATGCCAGCATCATACTGAATGGAGAAAAACTGGAACCCTTCCCACTGAGATCTGGAACAAGACAGGGATGTCCGCTTTCTCCGCTGCTATTCAACATAGTTCTAGAGGTACTCGCTGAGGCCATAAGACAAGAAAAAGAAATCAAAGGAATCCAAATGGGAAATGAAGAAGTCAAGCTTTCACTATATGCAGATGACATGATTCTTTATATGGAAGAGCCAAAAGGCTCAACACAGAGACTACTAGAACTTATACGAGAGTTCGGTAGAGTGGCAGGGTACAAAATTAATGAACAAAAATCAACAGCCATAGTGTATGCTAACAGCCCCAAGTTGGAAAAAGATCTAACCAGCAAGATACCATTCAAAGTAACAAAGGAAAGCATGAAGTATCTGGGAATTAACCTAACCAAAAATGTAGGAGACCTATTCGAGGAAAACTACAAACTACTTAAAAAAGAAATTGAACAAGATCTAGAAAGATGGAGTAACATCCCATGCTCCTGGATAGGTAAAATCAATATTATTAAAATGTCTATACTGCCAAAAGCAATATATACATTCAACGCAATCCCAATCAAATTGCCCAAAACATTCTTCACAGACCTGGAAACAATGATCCAAAGGTTCATCTGGAAGCACAAAAAACCACGAATAGCTAGAACCATTCTCAAGAACAGGAAGTTAGCAGGGGGAATCACAGTTCCGGACCTCTGGACATACTATAGGGCAGTGGTTATCAAAACAGCCTGGTACTGGCACAAAGATAGAGAAGAAGATCAATGGAGCAGAATAGAAACACCAGATGGGAACCCACAGAAATACAGCCAAATAATCTTTGACAAAAAGACAAACGACAACCCAGGCAAATGGGAAGGTCTGTTCAATAAATGCTGTTGGGACAACTGGTTGATAGCCTGCAGAAACAAAAAGATAGACCCACATCTCTCACCATATACTAAGATCAAATCCAAATGGATAAAAGATTTAAACCTACATCCAGAAACCTTCAAACTTTTGGAAGAAAATGTTGGAAACACACTGGAACACTTAGGGGTAGGCCCTCACTTCCTAAAAAAGACTCCAAATGCAGTAGAAATCAAGACCAAAATAAACAATTGGGACCTCATCAAACTAAGAAGCTTCTGTACAGCTAGAGAAACAATCAACAAAGTAAAAAGGCAACCCACAGAATGGGAGAAGATCTTTGCACACGACTTAGGTGATAGAGGGCTGATCTCCAGAATATACAAAGAGCTACAAAACAACCAAAATGTCAAAACAAACAAGCCACTCAAGAAATGGGCACGGGAAATGGGCAAACACTTCACAAAGGAACAAACCCAAATGGCAAATAAACATATGAAAAAATGCTCAAGTTCCCTGGCAATAAGGGAAATCCAAATTAAAACATCAATGAGGTACCACCTAACGCCAGTAAGACTGGCCCATATGAATAAAAGCACCAACAACACTTGTTGGCGAGGTTGCGGGGAAAAGGGAACCCTACTCCACTGCTGGTGGGGCTGCAGGCTGGTACAGCCTCTATGGAAATCAGTATGGAGAACATTCAAACAACTCAAATACAACATACCGTATGACCCGGCAATAGCACTCCTAGGAATATATCCAGAACACTTGTTTTATGAGAAACCAACATGCACTCCTATGCTCATAGCAGCACAATCAGTAATTGCAAAGACATGGAAGCAACCAAAATGCCCATCAACAGAGGATTGGATAAGAAAGCTATGGTTCATCTACTCCATGGAATACTACTCAGCTATTAAACAAAACAAAATGCAGTTCTTTGTGGCCAAATGGGCCAAACTGGAAACCATAATGCTAAGGGAAATGAGCCAATCCCAAAAGGTTAAATACCACATGTTTGCCTTAATTTAAGATGACACGATGTTATGTATAACAAGTTATGTTATGAATGTTATATGTTGTGTATAAACCTAAATTGAAATGTCAATGAGGTGGTCACAGAAGGTGGATAAGAAATCGCATTTACTTTTACCATATTGGTTACTCGTTACTATGTCAATTAATTCCATGGTGATGTAAATTTTTGCTGATGGTATGTTGGAGCTTTTAATTGATCGGGATGATAGTCTGCTGGCTCTGTCTTCAGACCAGAGAGTGTATACCTAAGAAGCCGTTGAACTTATCTGGACAATAAGATGCTGGACTCTATGTTTGGTATATGCTTGCAATGGGGGAATCTCAACTGAACTTGAACTGTGGTTATGCAACAAGGTGGAGGAATCCACCATGGTGGGAGGGTTTGGGGAGGGGTGGGGAGAATCCCAGTACCTATGAAACTGTGTCACATAATACAATGTAATTAATGAATTTAAAATAAAATTTAAAAAAAAAAAAAAAAGAATGAAATAAAAAAAAAAAAAAAAAAAAAAAATATACCCTTCATCAACATGCAGTGTTTCCTTGATTGAATTAGCTCTCACACCAATATTTGCGTCTAGAGCCTTTGCATTGAGGGCTATCTGAAAACTGCTGTGGCGCTGAAGTTGCCTGTGAATGTGGAGTTGGTGGCATGTGAAACCCACATGTGGAGCATTCGTTTCTGTGGGATGCTCTTCAAGCTTCATTTCAGTCCTAGGCACTCATAGGGCACTAAGCATAGAGTGTGAAAACTGAGTTTCCTTGAGAGCTGCTTGGAAGCCTGATGGTGTGTGAAGTTAGTGAGCCAAATGGAGTTGTTCTCCCACAAGAACCACTCGGCTGATCCTTCTTCAATATGCCCTTCACCAACATGCAGTGTTTCCTTGATTGAATTAGCTCTCACACCAATATTTGCGTCTAGAGCCTTTGCATTGAGGGCTATCTGAAAACGGCTGTGGCGCTGAAGTTGCCTGTGAATGTGGAGTTGGTGGCATGTGAAACCCGCATGTGGAGCATTCGTTTGTGTGGGATGCTCTACCAGGTTCATTCCTAGATAATGCACTCAAAGGGCACTAAGCATAGAGTGTGAAAACTGAGTTTCCTTGAGAGCTGCTTGGAAGCCTGATGGTGTGTGAAGTTAGTGAGCCAAATGGAGTTGTTCTCCCACAAGAACTACTCGGCTGATCCTTCTTCAATATGCCCTTCACCAACATGCAGTGTTTCCTTGATTGAATTAGCTCTCACACCAATATTTGCGTCTAGAGCCTTTGCATTGAGGGCTATCTGAAAACGGCTGTGGCGCTGAAGTTGCCTGTGAATGTGGAGTTGGTGGCATGTGAAACCCGCATGTGGAGCATTCGTTTGTGTGGGATGCTCTACCAGGTTCATTCCTAGATAATGCACTCAAAGGGCACTAAGCATAGAGTGTGAAAACTGAGTTTCCTTGAGAGCTGCTTGGAAGCCTGATGGTGTGTGAAGTTAGTGAGCCAAATGGAGTTGTTCTCCCACAAGATCCACTCGGCTGATCCTTCTTCAATATGCCCTTCACCAACATGCAGTGTTTCCTTGATTGAATTAGCTCTCACACCAATATTTGCGTCTAGAGCCTTTGCATTGAGGGCTATCTGAAAACGGCTGTGGCTCTGAAGTTGCCTGTGAATGTGGAGTTGGTGGCATGTGAAACCCGCATGTGGAGCATTCGTTTGTGTGGGATGCTCTACCAGGTTCATTCCTAGATAATGCACTCAAAGGGCACTAAGCATAGAGTGTGAAAACTGAGTTTCCTTGAGAGCTGCTTGGAAGCCTGATGGTGTGTGAATTTAGTGAGCCAAATGGAGTTGTTCTCCCACAAGAACCACTTGGCTGATCTTTCTTCAATATGCCCTTCACCAACATGCAGTGTTTCCTTGATTGAATTAGCTCTCACACCAATATTTGCGTCTAGAGCCTTTGCATTGAGGGCTATTTGAAAACGGCTGTGGCGCTGAAGTTGCCTGTGAATGTGGAGTTGGTGGCATGTGAAACCCGCATGTGGAGCATTCGTTTGTGTGGGATGCTCTACCAGGTTCATTCCTAGATAATGCACTCAAAGGGCACTAAACATAGAGTGTGAAAACTGAGTTTCCTTGAGAGCTGCTTGGAAGCCTGATGGTGTGTGAAGTTAGTGAGCCAAATGGAGTTGTTCTCCCACAAGAACCACTCGGCTGATCCTTCTTCAATATGCCCTTCACCAACATGCATTGTTTCCTTGATTGAATTAGCTCTCACACCAATATTTGCGTCTAGAGCCTTTGCATTGAGGGCTATCTGAAAACGGCTGTGGCGCTGAAGTTGCCTGTGAATGTGGAGTTGGTGGCATGTGAAACCCGCATGTGGAGCATTCGTTTGTGTTATGCTCTACCAGGTTCATTCCTAGATAATGCACTCAAAGGGCACTAAGCATAGAGTGTGAAAACTGAGTTTCCTTGAGAGCTGCTTGGAAGCCTGATGGTGTGTGAATTTAGTGAGCCAAATGGAGTTGTTCTCCCACAAGAACCACTTGGCTGATCCTTCTTCAATATGCCCTTCACCAGCATGCAGTGTTTCCTTGATTGAATTAGCTCTCACACCAATATTTGCGTCTAGAGCCTTTGCATTGAGGGCTATCTGAAAACGGCTGTGGCGCTGAAGTTGCCTGTGAATGTGGAGTTGGTGGCATGTGAAACCCGCATGTGGAGCATTCGTTTGTGTGGGATGCTGACCAAGCTTCATTTCTGTCCCAGGCACATAAAGGGCACTAAGCATAGAGTGTGAAAACTGAGTTTCCTTGAGAGATGCTTGGAAGCCTGATGGTGTGTGAAGTTAGTGAGCCAAATGGAGTTGTTCTCCCACAAGAACTACTCGGCTGATCCTTCTTCAATATGCCCTTCACCAACATGCAGTGTTTCCTTGATTGAATTAGCTCTCACACCAATATTTGCGTCTAGAGCCTTTGCATTGAGGGCTATCTGAAAACTGCTGTGGCACTGAAGTTGCCTGTGAATGTGGAGTTGGTGGCATGTGAAACCCGCATGTGGAGCATTCGTTTGTGTGGGATGCTGACCAAGCTTCATTTCAGTCCTAGGCACTCAAAGGGCACTAAGCATAGAGAGTGAAAACTGAGTTTCCTTGAGAGATGCTTGGAAGCCTGATGGTGTGTGAAGTTAGTGAGCCAAATGGAGTTGTTCTCCCACAAGAACTACTCGGCTGATCCTTCTTCAATATGCCCTTCACCAACATGCAGTGTTTCCTTGATTGAATTAGCTCTCACACCAATATTTGCGTCTAGAGCCTTTGCATTGAGGGCTATCTGAAAACTGCTGTGGCGCTGAAGTTGCCTGTGAATGTGGAGTTGGTGGCATGTGAAACCCGCATGTGGAGCATTCGTTTGTGTGGGATGCTCTACCAGGTTCATTCCTAGATAATGCACTCAAAGGGCACTAAGCATAGAGTGTGAAAACTGAGTTTCCTTGAGAGCTGCTTGGAAGCCTGATGGTGTGTGAAGTTAGTGAGCCAAATGGAGTTGTTCTCCCACAAGAACCACTCGGCTGATCCTTCTTCAATATGCCCTTCACCAACATGCAGTGTTTCCTTGATTGAATTAGCTCTCACACCAATATTTGCATCTAGAGCCTTTGCATTGAGGGCTATCTGAAAACGGCTGTGGCGCTGAAGTTGCCTGTGAATCTGGAGTTGGTGGCATGTGAAACCCGCATGTGGAGCATTTGTTTGTGTGGGATGCTCTTCAAGCTTCATTTCAGTCCTAGGCACTCAAAGGGCACTAAGCATAGAGTTTGAAAACTGAGTTTCCTTGAGAGCTGCTTGGAAGCCTGATGGTGTGTGAAGTTAGTGAGCCAAATGGAGTTGTTCTCCCACAAGAACCACTCGGCTGATCCTTCTTCAATATGCCCTTCACCAACATGCAGTGTTTCCTTGATTGAATTAGCTCTCACACCAATATTTGCGTCTAGAGCCTTTGCATTGAGGGCTATCTGAAAACTGCTGTGGCGCTGAAGTTGCCTGTGAATGTGGAGTTGGTGGCATGTGAAACCCGCATGTGGAGCATTCGTTTGTGTGGGATGCTCTACCAGGTTCATTCCTAGATAATGCACTCAAAGGGCACTAAGCATAGAGTGTGAAAACTGAGTTTCCTTGAGAGCTGCTTGGAAGCCTGATGGTGTGTGAAGTTAGTGAGCCAAATGGAGTTGTTCTCCCACAAGAACCACTCGGCTGATCCTTCTTCAATATGCCCTTCACCAACATGCAGTGTTTCCTTGATTGAATTAGCTCTCACACCAATATTTGCGTCTAGAGCCTTTGCATTGAGGGCTATCTGAAAACGGCTGTGGTGCTGAAGTTGCCTGTGAATCTGGAGTTGGTGGCATGTGAAACCCGCATGTGGAGCATTCGTTTGTGTGGGATGCTGACCAAGCTTCATTTCAGTCCTAGGCACACAAAGGGCACTAAGCATAGAGTGTGAAAACTGAGTTTCCTTGAGAGCTGCTTGGAAGCCTGATGGTGTGTGAAGTTAGTGAGCCAAATGGAGTTGTTCTCCCACAAGATCCACTCGGCTGATCCTTCTTAAATATACCCTTCATCAACATGCAGTGTTTCCTTGATTGAATTAGCTCTCACACCAATATTTGCGTCTAGAGCCTTTGCATTGAGGGCTATCTGAAAACTGCTGTGGCGCTGAAGTTGCCTGTGAATGTGGAGTTGGTGGCATGTGAAACCCACATGTGGAGCATTCGTTTCTGTGGGATGCTCTTCAAGCTTCATTTCAGTCCTAGGCACTCATAGGGCACTAAGCATAGAGTGTGAAAACTGAGTTTCCTTGAGAGCTGCTTGGAAGCCTGATGGTGTGTGAAGTTAGTGAGCCAAATGGAGTTGTTCTCCCACAAGAACCACTCGGCTGATCCTTCTTCAATATGCCCTTCACCAACATGCAGTGTTTCCTTGATTGAATTAGCTCTCACACCAATATTTGCGTCTAGAGCCTTTGCATTGAGGGCTATCTGAAAACGGCTGTGGCGCTGAAGTTGCCTGTGAATGTGGAGTTGGTGGCATGTGAAACCCGCATGTGGAGCATTCGTTTGTGTGGGATGCTCTACCAGGTTCATTCCTAGATAATGCACTCAAAGGGCACTAAGCATAGAGTGTGAAAACTGAGTTTCCTTGAGAGCTGCTTGGAAGCCTGATGGTGTGTGAAGTTAGTGAGCCAAATGGAGTTGTTCTCCCACAAGAACCACTCGGCTGATCCTTCTTCAATATGCCCTTCACCAACATGCAGTGTTTCCTTCATTGAATTAGCTCTCACACCAATATTTGCGTCTAGAGCCTTTGCATTGAGGGCTATCTGAAAACGGCTGTGGCGCTGAAGTTGCCTGTGAATGTGGAGTTGGTGGCATGTGAAACCCGCATGTGGAGCATTCGTTTGTGTGGGATGCTCTACCAGGTTCATTCCTAGATAATGCACTCAAAGGGCACTAAGCATAGAGTGTGAAAACTGAGTTTCCTTGAGAGCTGCTTGGAAGCCTGATGGTGTGTGAAGTTAGTGAGCCAAATGGAGTTGTTCTCCCACAAGAACCACTCGGCTGATCCTTCTTCAATATGCCCTTCACCAACATGCAGTGTTTCCTTGATTGAATTAGCTCTCACACCAATATTTGCGTCTAGAGCCTTTACATTGAGGGCTATCTGAAAACGGCTGTGGCGCTAAAGTTCCTGTGAATCTGGAGTTGGTGGCATGTGAAACCCGCATGTGGAGCATTCGTTTGTGTGGGATGCTCACCAAGCTTCATTTCAGTCCTAGGCACACAAAGGGCACTAAGCATAGAGTGTGAAAACTGAGTTTCCTTGAGAGCTGCTTGGAAGCCTGATGGTGTGTGAAGTTAGTGAGCCAAATGGAGTTGTTCTCCCACAAGATCCACTCGGCTGATCCTTCTTCAATATGCCCTTCACCAACATGCAGTGTTTCCTTGATTGAATTAGCTCTCACACCAATATTTGCGTCTAGAGCCTTTGCATTGAGGGCTATCTGAAAACGGCTGTGGCTCTGAAGTTGCCTGTGAATGTGGAGTTGGTGGCATGTGAAACCCGCATGTGGAGCATTCGTTTGTGTGGGATGCTCTACCAGGTTCATTCCTAGATAATGCACTCAAAGGGCACTAAGCATAGAGTGTGAAAACTGAGTTTCCTTGAGAGCTGCTTGGAAGCCTGATGGTGTGTGAATTTAGTGAGCCAAATGGAGTTGTTCTCCCACAAGAACCACTTGGCTGATCCTTCTTCAATATGCCCTTCACCAACATGCAGTGTTTCCTTGATTGAATTAGCTCTCACACCAATATTTGCGTCTAGAGCCATTGCATTGAGGGCTATTTGAAAACGGCTGTGGCGCTGAAGTTGCCTGTGAATGTGGAGTTGGTGGCATGTGAAACCCGCATGTGGAGCATTCGTTTGTGTGGGATGCTCTACCAGGTTCATTCCTAGATAATGCACTCAAAGGGCACTAAACATAGAGTGTGAAAACTGAGTTTCCTTGAGAGCTGCTTGGAAGCCTGATGGTGTGTGAAGTTAGTGAGCCAAATGGAGTTGTTCTCCCACAAGAACCACTCGGCTGATCCTTCTTCAATATGCCCTTCACCAGCATGCAGTGTTTCCTTGATTGAATTAGCTCTCACACCAATATTTGCGTCTAGAGCCTTTGCATTGAGGGCTATCTGAAAACGGCTGTGGCGCTGATGTTGCCTGTGAATGTGGAGTTGGTGGCATGTGAAACCCGCATGTGGAGCATTCGTTTGTGTGGGATGCTGACCAAGCTTCATTTCTGTCCCAGGCACATAAAGGGCACTAAGCATAGAGTGTGAAAACTGAGTTTCCTTGAGAGCTGCTTGGAAGCCTGATGGTGTGTGAAGTTAGTGAGCCAAATGGAGTTGTTCTCCCACAAGAACTACTCGGCTGATCCTTCTTCAATATGCCCTTCACCAACATGCAGTGTTTCCTTGATTGAATTAGCTCTCACACCAATATTTGCGTCTAGAGCCTTTGCATTGAGGGCTATCTGAAAACGGCTGTGGCGCTGACGTTGCCTGTGAATGTGGAGTTGGTGGCATGTGAAACCCGCATGTGGAGCATTCGTTTGTGTGGGATGCTCTACCAGGTTCATTCCTAGATAATGCACTCAAAGGGCACTAAGCATAGAGTGTGAAAACTGAGTTTCCTTGAGAGCTGCTTGGAAGCCTGATGGTGTGTGAAGTTAGTGAGCCAAATGGAGTTGTTCTCCCACAAGAACCACTCGGCTGATCCTTCTTCAATATGCCCTTCACCAACATGCAGTGTTTCCTTGATTGAATTAGCTCTCACACCAATATTTGCATCTAGAGCCTTTGCATTGAGGGCTATCTGAAAACGGCTGTGGCGCTGAATTTGCCTGTGAATCTGGAGTTGGTGGCATGTGAAACCCGCATGTGGAGCATTTGTTTGTGTGGGATGCTCTCCAAGCTTCATTTCAGTCCTAGGCACTCAAAGGGCACTAAGCATAGAGTGTGAAAACTGAGTTTCCTTGAGAGCTGCTTGGAAGCCTGATGGTGTGTGAAGTTAGTGAGCCAAATGGAGTTGTTCTCCCACAAGAACCACTCGGCTGATCCTTCTTCAATATGCCCTTCACCAACATGCAGTGTTTCCTTGATTGAATTAGCTCTCACACCAATATTTGCGTCTAGAGCCTTTGCATTGAGGGCTATCTGAAAACTGCTGTGGCGCTGAAGTTGCCTGTGAATGTGGAGTTGGTGGCATGTGAAACCCGCATGTGGAGCATTCATTTGTGTGGGATGCTCTACCAGGTTCATTCCTAGATAATGCACTCAAAGGGCACTAAGCATAGAGTGTGAAAACTGAGTTTCCTTGAGAGCTGCTTGGAAGCCTGATGGTGTGTGAAGTTAGTGAGCCAAATGGAGTTGTTCTCCCACAAGAACCACTCGGCTGATCCTTCTTCAATATGCCCTTCACCAACATGCAGTGTTTCCTTGATTGAATTAGCTCTCACACCAATATTTGCGTCTAGAGCCTTTGCATTGAGGGCTATCTGAAAACGGCTGTGGCGCTGAAGTTTCCTGTGAATCTGGAGTTGGTGGCATGTGAAACCCGCATGTGGAGCATTCGTTTGTGTGGGATGCTGACCAAGCTTCATTTCAGTCCTATTCACACAAAGGGCACTAAGCATAGAGTGTGAAAACTGAGTTTCCTTGAGAGCTGCTTGGAAGCCTGATGGTGTGTGAAGTTAGTGAGCCAAATGGAGTTGTTCTCCCACAAGAACCACTCGGCTGATCCTTCTTCAATATGCCCTTCACCAACATGCAGTGTTTCCTTGATTGAATTAGCTCTCACACCAATATTTGCGTCTAGAGCCTTTGCATTGAGTGCTATCTGCAAATGGCTGTGGCGCTGAAGTTGCCTGTGAATGTGGAGTTGGTGGCATGTGAAACCCGCATGTGGAGCATTCGTTTGTGTGGGATGCTCTACCAGGTTCATTCCTAGATAATGCACTCAAAGGGCACTAAGCATAGAGTGTGAAACTGAGTTTCCTTGAGAGCTGCTTGGAAGCCTGATGGTGTGTGAAGTTAGTGAGCCAAATGGAGTTGTTCTCCCACAAGAACCACTCGGCTGATCCTTCTTCAATATGCCCTTCACCAACATGCAGTGTTTCCTTGATTGAATTAGCTCTCACACCAATATTTGTGTCTAGAGCCTTTGCATTGAGGGCTATCTGAAAACGGCTGTGGCTCTGAAGTTGCCTGTGAATGTGGAGTTGGTGGCATGTGAAACCCGCATGTGGAGCATTCGTTTGTGTGGGATGCTCTACCAGGTTCATTCCTAGATAATGCACTCAAAGGGCACTAAACATAGAGTGTGAAAACTGAGTTTCCTTGAGAGCTGCTTGGAAGCCTGATGGTGTGTGAATTTAGTGAGCCAAATGGAGTTGTTCTCCCACAAGAACCACTTGGCTGATCCTTCTTCAATATGCCCTTCACCAACATGCAGTGTTTCCTTGATTGAATTAGCTCTCACACCAATATTTGCGTCTAGAGCCTTTGCATTGAGGGCTATCTGAAAACGGCTGTGGCGCTGAAGTTGCCTGTGAATGTGGAGTTGGTGGCATGTGAAACCCGCATGTGGAGCATTCGTTTGTGTGGGATGCTCTACCAGGTTCATTCCTAGATAATGCACTCAAAGGGCACTAAACATAGAGTGTGAAAACTGAGTTTCCTTGAGAGCTGCTTGGAAGCCTGATGGTGTGTGAAGTTAGTGAGCCAAATGGAGTTGTTCTCCCACAAGAACCACTCGGCTGATCCTTCTTCAATATGCCCTTCACCAGCATGCAGTGTTTCCTTGATTGAATTAGCTCTCACACCAATATTTGCGTCTAGAGCCTTTGCATTGAGGGCTATCTGAAAACGGCTGTGGCGCTGAAGTTGCCTGTGAATGTGGAGTTGGTGGCATGTGAAACCCGCATGTGGAGCATTCGTTTGTGTGGGATGCTGACCAAGCTTCATTTCTGTCCCAGGCACATAAAGGGCACTAAGCATAGAGTGTGAAAACTGAGTTTCCTTGAGAGATGCTTGGAAGCCTGATGGTGTGTGAAGTTAGTGAGCCAAATGGAGTTGTTCTCCCTCAAGAACTACTCGGCTGATCCTTCTTCAATATGCCCTTCACCAACATGCAGTGTTTCCTTGATTGAATTAGCTCTCACACCAATATTTGCGTCTAGAGCCTTTGCATTGAGGGCTATCTGAAAACTGCTGTGGCGCTGAAGTTGCCTGTGAATGTGGAGTTGGTGGCATGTGAAACCCGCATGTGGAGCATTCGTTTGTGTGGGATGCTCTACCAGGTTCATTCCTAGATAATGCACTCAAAGGGCACTAAGCATAGAGTGTGAAAACTGAGTTTCCTTGAGAGCTGCTTGGAAGCCTGATGGTGTGTGAAGTTAGTGAGCCAAATGGAGTTGTTCTCCCACAAGAACCACTCGGCTGATCCTTCTTCAATATGCCCTTCACCAACATGCAGTGTTTCCTTGATTGAATTAGCTCTCACACCAATATTTGCGTCTAGAGCCTTTGCATTGAGGGCTATCTGCAAACGGCTGTGGCGCTGAAGTTGCCTGTGAATGTGGAGTTGGTGGCATGTGAAACCCGCATGTGGAGCATTCGTTTGTGTGGGATGCTGACCAAGCTTCATTTCAGTCCTAGGCACACAAAGGGCACTAAGCATAGAGTGTGAAAACTGAGTTTCCTTGAGAGCTGCTTGGAAGCCTGATGGTGTGTGAAGTTAGTGAGCCAAATGGAGTTGTTCTCCCACAAGATCCACTCGGCTGATCCTTCTTCAATATGCCCTTCACCAACATGCAGTGTTTCCTTGATTGAATTAGCTCTCACACCAATATTTGCGTCTAGAGCCTTTGCATTGAGGGCTATCTGAAAACGGCTGTGGCGCTGAAGTTGCCTGTGAATGTGGAGTTGGTGGCATGTGAAACCCGCATGTGGAGCATTCGTTTGTGTGGGATGCTCTACCAGGTTCATTCCTAGATAATGCACTCAAAGGGCACTAAGCATAGAGTGTGAAAACTGAGTTTCCTTGAGAGCTGCTTGGAAGCCTGATGGTGTGTGAAGTTAGTGAGCCAAATGGAGTTGTTCTCCCACAAGAACCACTCGGCTGATCCTTCTTCAATATGCCCTTCACCAGCATGCAGTGTTCCCTTGATTGAATTAGCTCTCACACCAATATTTGCGTCTAGAGCCTTTGCATTGAGGGCTATCTGAAAACGGCTGTGGCGCTGAAGTTGCCTGTGAATGTGGAGTTGGTGGCATGTGAAACCCGCATGTGGAGCATTCGTTTGTGTGGGATGCTCTACCAGGTTCATTCCTAGATAATGCACTCAAAGGGCACTAAGCATAGAGTGTGAAAACTGAGTTTCCTTGAGAGCTGCTTGGAAGCCTGATGGTGTGTGAAGTTAGTGAGCCAAATGGAGTTGTTCTCCCACAAGAACCACTCGGCTGATCCTTCTTCAATATGCCCTTCACCAACATGCAGTGTTTCCTTGATTGAATTAGCTCTCACACCAATATTTGCGTCTAGAGCCTTTGCATTGAGGGCTATCTGAAAACGGCTGTGGCACTGAAGTTGCCTGTGAATCTGGAGTTGGTGGCATGTGAAACCCGCATGTGGAGCATTCGTTTGTGTGGGATGCTGACCAAGCTTCATTTCAGTCCTAGGCACACAAAGGGCACTAAGCATAGAGTGTGAAAACTGAGTTTCCTTGAGAGCTGCTTGGAAGCCTGATGGTGTGTGAAGTTAGTGAGCCAAATGGAGTTGTTCTCCCACAAGATCCACTCGGCTGATCCTTCTTCAATATGCCCTTCACCAACATGCAGTGTTTCCTTGATTGAATTAGCTCTCACACCAATATTTGCGTCTAGAGCCTTTGCATTGAGGGCTATCTGAAAACGGCTGTGGCTCTGAAGTTTCCTGTGAATGTGGAGTTGGTGGCATGTGAAACCCGCATGTGGAGCATTCGTTTGAGTGGGATGCTCTACCAGGTTCATTCCTAGATAATGCACTCAAAGGGCACTAAACATAGAGTGTGAAAACTGAGTTTCCTTGAGAGCTGCTTGGAAGCCTGATGGTGTGTGAATTTAGTGAGCCAAATGGAGTTGTTCTCCCACAAGAACCACTCGGCTGATGCTTCTTCAATATGCCCTTCACCAACATGCAGTGTTTCCTTGATTGAATTAGCTCTCACACCAATATTTGCGTCTAGAGCCTTTGCATTGAGGGCTATCTGAAAACGGCTGTGGCGCTGATGTTGCCTGTGAATGTGGAGTTGGTGGCATGTGAAACCCGCATGTGGAGCATTCGTTTGTGTGGGATGCTGACCAAGCTTCATTTCTGTCCCAGGCACATAAAGGGCACTTAGCATAGAGTGTGAAAACTGAGTTTCCTTGAGAGATGCTTGGAAGCCTGATGGTGTGTGAAGTTAGTGAGCCAAATGGAGTTGTTCTCCCACAAGAACCACTCGGCTGATCCTTCTTCAATATGCCCTTCACCAACATGCAGTGTTTCCTTGATTGAATTAGCTCTCACACCAATATTTGCGTCTAGAGCCTTTGCATTGAGGGCTATCTGAAAACTGCTGTGGCGCTGAAGTTGCCTGTGAATGTGGAGTTGGTGGCATGTGAAACCCGCATGTGGAGCATTCGTTTGTGTGGGATGCTCTACCAGGTTCATTCCTAGATAAGGCACTCAAAGGGCACTAAGCATAGAGTGTGAAAACTGAGTTTCCTTGAGAGCTGCTTGGAAGCCTGATGGTGTGTGAAGTTAGTGAGCCAAATGGAGTTGTTCTCCCACAAGAACCACTCGTCTGATCCTTCTTCAATATGCCCTTCACCAACATGCAGTGTTTCCTTGATTGAATTAGCTCTCACACCAATATTTGCGTCTAGAGCCTTTGCATTGAGGGCTATCTGAAAACGGCTGTGGCGCTGAAGTTCCTGTGAATCTGGAGTTGGTGGCATGTGAAACCCGCATGTGGAGCATTCGTTTGTGTGGGATGCTCTACCAGGTTCATTCCTAGATAATGCACTCAAAGGGCACTAAGCATAGAGTGTGAAAACTGAGTTTCCTTGAGAGCTGCTTGGAAGCCTGATGGTGTGTGAAGTTAGTGAGCCAAATGGAGTTGTTCTCCCACAAGAACCACTCGGCTGATCCTTCTTCAATATGCCCTTCAGCAACATGCAGTGTTTCCTTGATTGAATTAGCTCTCACACCAATATTTGCGTCTAGAGCCTTTGCATTGAGGGCTATCTGAAAACTGCTGTGGCGCTGAAGTTGCCTGTGAATGTGGAGTTGGTGGCATGTGAAACCCGCATGTGGAGCATTCGTTTCTGTGGGATGCTCTACCAGGTTCATTCCTAGATAATGCACTCAAAGGGCACTAAACATAGAGTGTGAAAACTGAGTTTCCTTGAGAGCTGCTTGGAAGCCTGATGGTGTGTGAAGTTAGTGAGCCAAATGGAGTTGTTCTCCCACAAGAACCACTCGGCTGATCCTTCTTCAATATGCCCTTCACCAACATGCAGTGTTTCCTTGATTGAATTAGCTCTCACACCAATATTTGCGTCTAGAGCCTTTGCATTGAGGGCTATCTGAAAACGGCTGTGGCGCTGATGTTGCCTGTGAATGTGGAGTTGGTGGCATGTGAAACCCGCATGTGGAGCATTCGTTTGTGTGGGATGCTGACCAAGCTTCATTTCTGTCCCAGGCACATAAAGGGCACTAAGCATAGAGTGTGAAAACTGAGTTTCCTTGAGAGATGCTTGGAAGCCTGATGGTGTGTGAAGTTAGTGAGCCAAATGGAGTTGTTCTCCCACAAGAACCACTCGGCTGATCCTTCTTCAATATGCCCTTCACCAACATGCAGTGTTTCCTTGATTGAATTAGCTCTCACACCAATATTTGCGTCTAGAGCCTTTGCATTGAGGGCTATCTGAAAACGGCTGTGGCGCTGAAGTTGCCTGTGAATGTGGAGTTGGTGGCATGTGAAACCCGCATGTGGAGCATTCGTTTGTGTGGGATGCTGACCAAGCTTCATTTCAGTCCTAGGCACACAAAGGGCACTAAGCATAGAGTGTGAAAACTGAGTTTCCTTGAGAGCTGCTTGGAAGCCTGATGGTGTGTGAAGTTAGTGAGCCAAATGGAGTTGTTCTCCCACAAGATCCACTCGGCTGATCCTTCTTCAATATGCCCTTCACCAACATGCAGTGTTTCCTTGATTGAATTAGCTCTCACACCAATATTTGCGTCTAGAGCCTTTGCATTGAGGGCTATCTGAAAACGGCTGTGGCGCTGAAGTTGCCTGTGAATGTGGAGTTGGTGGCATGTGAAACCCGCATGTGGAGCATTCGTTTGTGTGGGATGCTCTACCAGGTTCATTCCTAGATAAGGCACTCAAAGGGCACTAAACATAGAGTGTGAAAACTGAGTTTCCTTGAGAGCTGCTTGGAAGCCTGATGGTGTGTGAAGTTAGTGAGCCAAATGGAGTTGTTCTCCCACAAGAACCACTCGGCTGATCCTTCTTCAATATGCCCTTCACCAACATGCAGTGTTTCCTTGATTGAATTAGCTCTCACACCAATATTTGCGTCTAGAGCCTTTGCATTGAGGGCTATCTGAAACGGCTGTGGCGCTGAAGTTGCCTGTGAATGTGGAGTTGGTGGCATGTGAAACCCGCATGTGGAGCATTCGTTTGTGTGGGATGCTGACCAAGCTTCATTTCTGTCCCAGGCACATAAAGGGCACTTAGAATAGAGTGTGAAAACTGAGTTTCCTTGAGAGCTGCTTGGAAGCCTGATGGTGTGTGAAGTTACTGAGCCAAATGGAGTTGTTCTCCCACAAGAACCACTCGGCTGATCCTTCTTCAATATGCCCTTCACCAACATGCAGTGTTTCCTTGATTGAATTAGCTCTCACACCAATATTTGCGTCTAGAGCCTTTGCATTGAGGGCTATCTGAAAACTGCTGTGGCGCTGAAGTTGCCTGTGAATGTGGAGTTGGTGGCATGTGAAACCCGCATGTGGAGCATTCGTTTGTGTGGGATGCTCTACCAGGTTCATTCCTAGATAATGCACTCAAAGGGCACTAAACATAGAGTGTGAAAACTGAGTTTCCTTGAGAGCTGCTTGGAAGCCTGATGGTGTGTGAATTTAGTGAGCCAAATGGAGTTGTTCTCCCACAAGAACCACTTGGCTGATGCTTCTTCAATATGCCCTTCACCAACATGCTGTGTTTCCTTGATTGAATTAGCTCTCACACCAATATTTGCGTCTAGAGCCTTTGCATTGAGGGCTATCTGAAAACTGCTGTGGCGCTGAAGTTGCCTGTGAATGTGGAGTTGGTGGCATGTGAAACCCGCATGTGGAGCATTCGTTTGTGTGGGATGCTCTACCAGGTTCATTCCTAGATAATGCACTCAAAGGGCACTAAGCATAGAGTGTGAAAACTGAGTTTCCTTGAGAGCTGCTTGGAAGCCTGATGGTGTGTGAAGTTAGTGAGCCAAATGGAGTTGTTCTCCCACAAGAACCACTCGGCTGATCCTTCTTCAATATGCCCTTCACCAGCATGTAGTGTTTCCTTGATTGAATTAGCTCTCACACCAATATTTGCGTCTAGAGCCTTTGCATTGAGGGCTATCTGAAAATGGCTGTGGCGCTGATGTTGCCTGTGAATGTGGAGTTGGTGGCATGTGAAACCCGCATGTGGAGCATTCGTTTGTGTGGATGCTGACCAAGCTTCATTTCTGTCCCAAGCACATAAAGGGCACTTAGCATAGAGTGTGAAAACTGAGTTTCCTTGAGAGATGCTTGGAAGCCTGATGGTGTGTGAAGTTAGTGAGCCAAATGGAGTTGTTCTCCCACAAGAACTACTCGGCTGATCCGTCTTCAATATGCCCTTCACCAACATGCAGTGTTTCCTTGATTGAATTAGCTCTCACACCAATATTTGCGTCTAGAGCCTTTGCATTGAGGGCTATCTGAAAACTGAAGTGGCGCTGAAGTTGCCTGTGAATGTGGAGTTGGTGGCATGTGAAACCGCATGTGGAGCATTCGTTTGTGTGGGATGCTCTACCAGGTTCATTCCTAGATAAGGCACTCAAAGGGCACTAAGCATAGAGTGTGAAAACTGAGTTTCCTTGAGAGCTGCTTGGAAGCCTGATGGTGTGTGAAGTTAGTGAGCCAAATGCAGTTGTTCTCCCACAAGAACCACTCGTCTGATCCTTCTTCAATATGA
>NW_026701231.1:0-36137 GCF_030435755.1 Ochotona princeps | reverse complement strand
GATCAGCCGAGTGGTTCTTGTGGGAGAACAACTCCATTTGGCTCACTAACGTCACACACCATCAGGCTTCCAAGCAGCTCTCAAGGAAACTCAGTTTTCACACTCTATGCTTAGTGCTCCATGTGTGCCTAGGACTGAATGAAGCTTGGTCAGCATCCCACACAAACGAATGCTCCACATGCGGGTTTCACATGCCACCAACTCCACATTCACAGGCAACTTCAGCGCCACAGCCGTTTTCAGATAGCCCTCAATGCAAAGGCTCTAGACGCAAATATTGGTGTGAGAGCTAATTCAATCAAGGAAACACTGCATGTTGGTGAAGGGCATATTGAAGAAGGATCAGCCGAGTGGTTCTTCTGGGAGAACAACTCCATTTGGATCACCAACTTCACACACCATCAGGCTTCCAAGCAGCTCTCAAGGAAACTCAGTTTTCACACTCTATGCTTAGTGCCCTTTGTATGGCTAGGACTGAAATGAACCTGGTAGAGCATCCCACACAAACGAATGCTCCACATGCGGGTTTCACATGCCACCAACTCCACATTCACAGGCAACTTCAGCGCCACAGCCGTTTTCAGATAGCCCTCAATGCAAAGGCTCTAGACGCAAATATTGGTGTGAGAGCTAATTCAATCAAGGAAACACTGCATGTTGGTGAAGGGCATATTGAAGAAGGATCAGCCGAGTGGTTCTTGTGGGAGAACAACTCCATTTGGCTCACTAACTTCACACACCATCAGGCTTCCAAGCAGCTCTCAAGGAAACTCAGTTTTCACACTGTATGCTTAGTGCCCTTTGAGTGCATTATCTCGAATGAACCTTGTCCTGTCCAGCAGGACAGTCAACGGGGTCGCAGCCACCTAGGAGAGAATGAAGGGACAAGAGACACAAAGAATGGACAGCAAGACAGTAGGTCTGATCAAGCTGTCAGTTTATTGATTTCAACTGAGGGTTTTTATATTCTTCAGTAACTAAGGCTCAGGGAAAGAGAAACTGGGACGCAAGCCATGGTCTCAAGACCGATTGTTCTTGAGCAGCCACCATATCAACAATAGTAACCAGCATATCAACAATAGCATAGGTAATCAGTAACAAGATGTCGGTAAGTACAGCATCAATCACATTCTGAAACAGTTGCTAGGAACAATTGAAGCTAAGCGTGTGATTAGTTTCATAACTTCTTTCCCAAGCATCTAGCCAACCGGGGGTTTCCACTGTCCCATAGGTCTATATTCAAAATGGCTTCAGTGTGGCTATAGTGCACGGCTCCTGACATCTCCCCCTTTTTTCTATATATCAATGAAAGCGGCGAAAAGAGAAAGGTTTGTGAAGCAAGATAAGCGCTGCCTGTCTTAGGTTCATTCTGAGGGACCCTCAGCTCTTACCCGTCTCTGGGCAGCCCTGCCAGTCATCCAGGGCTCCCTGTCTTAGGTTGGTGGGGTATCAGAAAGGTGCCCGTCATTGGCTAAACACTTATCTGGCAAAGGCTGTGCCCCATTATATTAGACAAGCCTCTTTGAAGACTGGAGCCGCATGGCATGATGTGGGGGGTTATCACTTGGAGAGTCTCGTCAGATCTTATCCATCTCTGATCACCTATTAACACATCATGCTCAGCCAAACTTGAGTGCTAGGATTTTCCACAGCCAGTGCCATCATGACTTGTCCAATGACAACTTGCTCCCAGGCCTGCTGTTTGCGCATGCAGTACAGGAAGAGCATGGCGACTACTAGCACAGCAACCATCAAGGTTTCTAAGGCCATCATCCTGCTCCATGCCTTGAATATGCAGGCTGCCAGTTTAATGCCATTTAGAATAACTTCTCCTGACATGGGTGGAACTTGGGTCTCATTTACTTTAATTATACTGGTGGCTAACTGACTGGTGAAATTTAGGAAGGCACTAGAACATTGTCCCTGGAGGTATTGATTGATTTTTATCACTCTGGCCAAAACATTATGGACTTTTACTGGAGTGACACATATATGATGGTATATTGGGGAGTAGCTGACTGGTGAAATTCAAAAAGACATACTTAACAATGTACAAGTATTGTTGAAACTACTAACATTCAAGAATCTCATAACACTAACATTGTTACATGTACACAAGACAGTTTTACCAGGAACTGGAGGCCCTAACTGCCCATTATCCCATCTAGCTCCTACATTTCCAAACAGAGAAATGGACCCCAGCTGCTTTTAGGGAAAAGGGACGCCGTCATCTGTTCTTAACTACTTCCTGCTGAGGGGGGGGGGGGCGCCATTGGGTAACAGCAGCTGTAGGGGATCCATCTAGTGGTTCCTGATAGAAGGCAGAAGTCATTAGGTGTTCGATGTACATTCTGGCACTTGAAAGGTTTCTCTTTCTTGAAGTCTAAATAACAAGACATAACATAGTTAACTTTCCCAGCCTAGCAGGTTGTGAGTTCAGTTAGCAGTTTGAATACTTGAGCTTCAGAACTTAGATGTAAAAGAATTGTTAGGTTTCAATCTTTGTCAGAATAAAATTTAATTTAAGACTGTGGACTAGATTTACATCTGTCTAAATTAACTCCTTGAAGTCTCAAATTTTGGAACATATTCAATGAGCTCAATGGAACACATGAACCTTCTTTTAGCTGCATGAAATTGCTAACCTAGATCAATCAGAAGGCACAGTAACAATGCAAGGATTAGCATACAGCATCAGGATATAAGACCATCACAGGACAGGTAAATGCAAACTGACTTCTTAGAGCAAAAGAGTTAAATATTCAGACCTAACCAAAACTGAGATGATAAATCTTTATACTAAAATACAGCAAGATGTACTATTACTTTTACTATAACTCTAAATATATGGTCCTGCATGGGAAGTCAGTGTACACAGTGACTCTAGTGGATTTAACAAATTAGCACTCTTATATGTGACGTCAGTTATCACCTGAGGCTCCAGACACGCAATGTTTAGGCTGTGGAAGCCTCTTGAATCAACAACAACCCCATCAGACCTGGCAACACACAAAGTGGAAGTTCTCTCCTCCATTGAGAAAAGAGCACAACCATCCTCGGTGGTTGCTTCTTTGCACTGGGGCGTGGACCACTGAGTTCCTTCACGGAGGGACACTCTTAGCAGCAGTGTCCTGGCATTCCACACCTGATATGCTTGCTCTCTTGCTGGCTCTCCTGTCAGATCAGAATGCCTTTTGGGCTGATTCTGAGGCCACTGAGTGCTTCTTAAAATTGACAGTCTATGAGTCTGCTGTAAGAACTGTTTCCCATGTTGGAGCATTTTAACATTCTCTGACATCTGAGTTATCATTAAACACTTGCATACATATACTCATATATTTTCCATCTAGCTTATGAGGATTTGGGCTCCCATGGCCAATCTTGAAACTGTACGCTAGCAGTAAGTCCATTTAAAATCATGCAGAACTATTGAGCTGAACAGATCTTGTAGGTCCTGAGACAACAGTAACAGACATGACTCTCTAAGAGCCTAATTATGCATCTATACATAATTTTTAAAAAGGATTTAGCTTAGCAATTTTCATTCATAAACATGCACATGCATATCAGATAACACACATAAAACAAAACAGCTTTTGTAACAGCTACTTGAGAATTCTGTTAAGTATGTTCAAGTTACCAATTGTTTAGAATTACATTTTGCTCTTAGTAATCTGAATAAACCATATCTATAGTTTACAATTAAACTTTAGCTTTAATGGATACAATAGGCTTGCTGGAATCCTAGAAAACAAAGTATCTATGTTTAGCTCTGTGATACCACCTGTTGGATTTTACACACTCTTGTACTTTTTAGACTTAGCTGTCCTGGCTCCCCACTGGCAAGGTTTCCCAATGTCTTTTCTGCAATTGCCTCCTCCCCCACCATTTTTTTTACAGATCTAATTAATTATCTGTTCTATAATTAATTTCACTAACCAAAAGATGCAACCTTTGAAACACATTCTTCTGACTTTGCGACTACTAGGGGCCTATTTAGAAATTCCAGAACCAAAAGAGTTAAACCTATTAAATATGCCAAGAGTTCTTAAAGTATCTGATCAAAGATTCCTCATTACAATATCCATTCATTTAGTCAGACTGATTCAAACAACACATCAAAAAATTTTTTTGTCACTTATAAATGATCACCCAGACATTTTAAAGTAAATACATACCAAAAAATACTCTTAAACACAGTTCTTTTAAATCATGAGAATTTAACAAAGAGAATATACAGAACACAAGGGATTATCTAACTAAAAGGCAAAATGTATATTTCCTTAGTCAGTCACCAAAAGGGAGATATAACCTTAAACATGGGAATTAGTGCATAAAATCATCTCTTAACTGTTTAAGAACTGTAACAAACTCAAAGGTTGGAACAAGAATAGAGCTTACTGAAGCTGGATAGACAATTGACAAAGCTACCCATTAAACAGAGGCTATTTAAAGTTCAATGCTTCAATTTCTTTTTTTTTTTTTCAATGCTTACATTTTTTAACAGTTTTCACAATTGAAGATATTTTTACTTTTAGGTATTTACTAGCATTGCTATGTATGCACACTTCAAAAACTTTTTTTGAATACAGATATCAATTCTAACATCAGCATGTATTAGGTATTAATGTTAAAGACTTACACAATGTTGTAATAGTATCTTTAAAATTATAGCCAATTATATGTAAAGCTTACAAGATTCATTCCTCAACTTTTCTTAAGACATTTTCTTAATAAAAAGATACCAACTTTAAATACAATGGCTTTAAGCAATTTTCAATCATTTCTCATAATTCATGGAAACACATTTTAGCACAAATCCTCCTCAAAACTGGGAAAGAGAAGTTTTTTCAGTCTTCTTCTAGCTGATTTGGAAATTTTTCCCTTTTAAAATGAAGGCAGATAAGAATCACCACAACAGGGACAAAGTCAAATCCCAAATTCTTCAAAGGGCAGACTCCAAGCATGTCCCTTCCTTGTTTTATGGCGGATAGGCCTGGAGCTTCCCCTAAACTTCTGTTTTATTGAAGTCAAGAGAGCTGAAAAAACTTAAATTTAGCTGTTGTCTTGAGAGACTACCTTGGAATTTACTGAAGTTAGTTAACAGGTTTAGTTATCAGTAAGATGAGAATTACTTAAAAGAAGATGTTAAAACACTGTTGTTTTTCACAAGGAATCAGGCTTCAATTACATTGTTTTAAAGGCAAACATTCAGAAAATATACACATTATGACCCATTTTACTATACATCTTTAAAGAATTCGTTGTTCTCCTGCAAGGCAAAATTTCACATATTTCCTTGTAAGTAAGAACACAAGTAATTTACAATCTGGATCAATTTCATGAGTAGGAAACATTTTGACCAATGAACATAAATGCTCTTCTATTTTAATAGCATATATGATGCAATAAATTTAGCATAATTTTGTAATATTGTGAGATTATAATCCAAATTATTTTAAATGACAAGTACATTATTTAAATTTTGTCTCAAGCTTTGAGAGTTCCAGGGATCCTACTAGAACCCCCAAAGTCATGAGACTTGGTTTAGAACTCTGAAGAATTTAGAGGTCTAAATGAGTTAAACAAAAAGTACCTTTAGCATTTAACTGAACATGTTGAATACTGTTAGACCTAATCAATGCCAGGACAGCACTGTAAGCTAAAGACCAAACAGCAAGAAAATGACACACAAATTTTTCCCAGTGGAGGTGGGGAGTCTGGTCTGGCCAGGTCCTGTTAAATTTGTTAGACCTCTCTAAAATTATTTACCAGGAGAGAGAAAAAGGGTTAGTCATGGTCCGTCCCATCTCATCTGTCAGTCACACACGCACCCAATTCAGAACAAGAACAACAACTTAACAATTCAAGACAAAGACACAACTGGAGAAAGAATATTAAAACAAAATTTAGTTTTGTCCGGACAAAAATAATAGAACACCAAGAATATTGACAAAACAAACATAAGCACAAACGCCAAACATGTCGGAACAGAGACATATAACTCTCAAACCTGTTGCAACTTCCAGACTCTTCTTCAAAATACTTTAACCTGGAAAGATTTTGCAAAACAAGCACACATAGGTTCATCTCATGCTTTAAATTATTTTAACAGTGGATTTAGACCACCCTGTATCAGATTACTTTTGTTACGTCAAGTTACAGAACATATTTTTCTTTCCTTTTCTTTTTTCTTTCTTTCTTTTTTCTTTTTTTTTTTTTTTAACCTTAACTGGCTTATCTTACCCCGCCTCTCTCAGCCAAGGGGTTGGGTAAAGAAGTGGGAGATGCATGCCTGAAAAGGACTCAATAAGGGCAAAGGTAAAAGGTGTCTGAGTGCCATAATCTTTCACTGCTTGCTTAATATTTTTTAGATCTTTAAACTGCAGTGGTTGATGTTCGTGGCGTGGTGTCCACCACCTCGTGCAGGGGTCTGAATAACAGGGCAGCATATTACACTCTTCTTGGGGAGAGCTGAAGCTTCACTCTTATGGGGTTCTATTATAGGCTCCTCTTGTAGTAATGAGGCAGGGGCTGAAGGAGCTGCTGCTTCTGAAGCATAAGGTGGAGGTGGGTGAGTTGATCAAGGGGCTTGGCATTGGACTCTGCCTCAATATCTATAATGACAGAAGATGGTCGAGAACCTGGGGAAGGTGAGGGGATAGGTGTGGACAGCCGAGAGTGACTCTTTTTAAGAGATTGTTCTCCCTCAAAAGCCAGATCCTGTAAATCTGGATGCTGAGACTTAATCTTTAAAATATCATAAATCAAAATCCAATAATTAAAAGCCGTAACAGGAATTTTCTCAGGTCCAAAAACTTCATAATAATCTTTAAAACAATTACCTACTCTACACCAAGTTTTCTCATCAATAGAACCGTCCTGGGGATGCCAGGAACAAATCAGACCAACAAAATCCAAACAGGTTTTGAGGTCTTTCTTTTTCACCCTAATTCCTCGTGTCTTGAATGAATCTATAAGACCTTGCAAGAATAGGTCATGTTATGAGAATGCTTGTCCCATCTTACCTTGTCTCCGTAAGATTTGCGCCGTGAATATTTCCCACGAGCTCGACTTCCAGCGGGTCAACTGTGAAACTGCTCAACCGGTGTTCCTTTCGACACCACGAGAGGCCTCTCCATGAATGATGGCACGGCGTTCTCTCTGTCGGTGGTCTGCACACATCCACGTTGGGCGCCAATTTGTCCTGTCCAGCAGGACAGTCAACGGGGTCGCAGCCACCTAGGAGAGAATGAAGGGACAAGAGACACAAAGAATGGACAGCAAGACAGTAGGTCTGATCAAGCTGTCAGTTTATTGATTTCAACTGAGGGTTTTTATATTCTTCAGTAACTAAGGCTCAGGGAAAGAGAAACTGGGACGCAAGCCATGGTCTCAAGACCGATTGTTCTTGAGCAGCCACCATATCAACAATAGTAACCAGCATATCAACAATAGCATAGGTAATCAGTAACAAGATGTCGGTAAGTACAGCATCAATCACATTCTGAAACAGTTGCTAGGAACAATTGAAGCTAAGCGTGTGATTAGTTTCATAACTTCTTTCCCAAGCATCTAGCCAACCGGGGGTTTCCACTGTCCCATAGGTCTATATTCAAAATGGCTTCAGTGTGGCTATAGTGCACGGCTCCTGACATCTCCCCCTTTTTTCTATATATCAATGAAAGCGGCGAAAAGAGAAAGGTTTGTGAAGCAAGATAAGCGCTGCCTGTCTTAGGTTCATTCTGAGGGACCCTCAGCTCTTACCCGTCTCTGGGCAGCCCTGCCAGTCATCCAGGGCTCCCTGTCTTAGGTTGGTGGGGTATCAGAAAGGTGCCCGTCATTGGCTAAACACTTATCTGGCAAAGGCTGTGCCCCATTATATTAGACAAGCCTCTTTGAAGACTGGAGCCGCATGGCATGATGTGGGGGGTTATCACTTGGAGAGTCTCGTCAGATCTTATCCATCTCTGATCACCTATTAACACATCATGCTCAGCCAAACTTGAGTGCTAGGATTTTCCACAGCCAGTGCCATCATGACTTGTCCAATGACAACTTGCTCCCAGGCCTGCTGTTTGCGCATGCAGTACAGGAAGAGCATGGCGACTACTAGCACAGCAACCATCAAGGTTTCTAAGGCCATCATCCTGCTCCATGCCTTGAATATGCAGGCTGCCAGTTTAATGCCATTTAGAATAACTTCTCCTGACATGGGTGGAACTTGGGTCTCATTTACTTTAATTATACTGGTGGCTAACTGACTGGTGAAATTTAGGAAGGCACTAGAACATTGTCCCTGGAGGTATTGATTGATTTTTATCACTCTGGCCAAAACATTATGGACTTTTACTGGAGTGACACATATATGATGGTATATTGGGGAGTAGCTGACTGGTGAAATTCAAAAAGACATACTTAACAATGTACAAGTATTGTTGAAACTACTAACATTCAAGAATCTCATAACACTAACATTGTTACATGTACACAAGACAGTTTTACCAGGAACTGGAGGCCCTAACTGCCCATTATCCCATCTAGCTCCTACATTTCCAAACAGAGAAATGGACCCCAGCTGCTTTTAGGGAAAAGGGACGCCGTCATCTGTTCTTAACTACTTCCTGCTGAGGGGGGGGGGGGCGCCATTGGGTAACAGCAGCTGTAGGGGATCCATCTAGTGGTTCCTGATAGAAGGCAGAAGTCATTAGGTGTTCGATGTACATTCTGGCACTTGAAAGGTTTCTCTTTCTTGAAGTCTAAATAACAAGACATAACATAGTTAACTTTCCCAGCCTAGCAGGTTGTGAGTTCAGTTAGCAGTTTGAATACTTGAGCTTCAGAACTTAGATGTAAAAGAATTGTTAGGTTTCAATCTTTGTCAGAATAAAATTTAATTTAAGACTGTGGACTAGATTTACATCTGTCTAAATTAACTCCTTGAAGTCTCAAATTTTGGAACATATTCAATGAGCTCAATGGAACACATGAACCTTCTTTTAGCTGCATGAAATTGCTAACCTAGATCAATCAGAAGGCACAGTAACAATGCAAGGATTAGCATACAGCATCAGGATATAAGACCATCACAGGACAGGTAAATGCAAACTGACTTCTTAGAGCAAAAGAGTTAAATATTCAGACCTAACCAAAACTGAGATGATAAATCTTTATACTAAAATACAGCAAGATGTACTATTACTTTTACTATAACTCTAAATATATGGTCCTGCATGGGAAGTCAGTGTACACAGTGACTCTAGTGGATTTAACAAATTAGCACTCTTATATGTGACGTCAGTTATCACCTGAGGCTCCAGACACGCAATGTTTAGGCTGTGGAAGCCTCTTGAATCAACAACAACCCCATCAGACCTGGCAACACACAAAGTGGAAGTTCTCTCCTCCATTGAGAAAAGAGCACAACCATCCTCGGTGGTTGCTTCTTTGCACTGGGGCGTGGACCACTGAGTTCCTTCACGGAGGGACACTCTTAGCAGCAGTGTCCTGGCATTCCACACCTGATATGCTTGCTCTCTTGCTGGCTCTCCTGTCAGATCAGAATGCCTTTTGGGCTGATTCTGAGGCCACTGAGTGCTTCTTAAAATTGACAGTCTATGAGTCTGCTGTAAGAACTGTTTCCCATGTTGGAGCATTTTAACATTCTCTGACATCTGAGTTATCATTAAACACTTGCATACATATACTCATATATTTTCCATCTAGCTTATGAGGATTTGGGCTCCCATGGCCAATCTTGAAACTGTACGCTAGCAGTAAGTCCATTTAAAATCATGCAGAACTATTGAGCTGAACAGATCTTGTAGGTCCTGAGACAACAGTAACAGACATGACTCTCTAAGAGCCTAATTATGCATCTATACATAATTTTTAAAAAGGATTTAGCTTAGCAATTTTCATTCATAAACATGCACATGCATATCAGATAACACACATAAAACAAAACAGCTTTTGTAACAGCTACTTGAGAATTCTGTTAAGTATGTTCAAGTTACCAATTGTTTAGAATTACATTTTGCTCTTAGTAATCTGAATAAACCATATCTATAGTTTACAATTAAACTTTAGCTTTAATGGATACAATAGGCTTGCTGGAATCCTAGAAAACAAAGTATCTATGTTTAGCTCTGTGATACCACCTGTTGGATTTTACACACTCTTGTACTTTTTAGACTTAGCTGTCCTGGCTCCCCACTGGCAAGGTTTCCCAATGTCTTTTCTGCAATTGCCTCCTCCCCCACCATTTTTTTTTACAGATCTAATTAATTATCTGTTCTATAATTAATTTCACTAACCAAAAGATGCAACCTTTGAAACACATTCTTCTGACTTTGCGACTACTAGGGGCCTATTTAGAAATTCCAGAACCAAAAGAGTTAAACCTATTAAATATGCCAAGAGTTCTTAAAGTATCTGATCAAAGATTCCTCATTACAATATCCATTCATTTAGTCAGACTGATTCAAACAACACATCAAAAAATTTTTTTGTCACTTATAAATGATCACCCAGACATTTTAAAGTAAATACATACCAAAAAATACTCTTAAACACAGTTCTTTTAAATCATGAGAATTTAACAAAGAGAATATACAGAACACAAGGGATTATCTAACTAAAAGGCAAAATGTATATTTCCTTAGTCAGTCACCAAAAGGGAGATATAACCTTAAACATGGGAATTAGTGCATAAAATCATCTCTTAACTGTTTAAGAACTGTAACAAACTCAAAGGTTGGAACAAGAATAGAGCTTACTGAAGCTGGATAGACAATTGACAAAGCTACCCATTAAACAGAGGCTATTTAAAGTTCAATGCTTCAATTTCTTTTTTTTTTTTTCAATGCTTACATTTTTTAACAGTTTTCACAATTGAAGATATTTTTACTTTTAGGTATTTACTAGCATTGCTATGTATGCACACTTCAAAAACTTTTTTTGAATACAGATATCAATTCTAACATCAGCATGTATTAGGTATTAATGTTAAAGACTTACACAATGTTGTAATAGTATCTTTAAAATTATAGCCAATTATATGTAAAGCTTACAAGATTCATTCCTCAACTTTTCTTAAGACATTTTCTTAATAAAAAGATACCAACTTTAAATACAATGGCTTTAAGCAATTTTCAATCATTTCTCATAATTCATGGAAACACATTTTAGCACAAATCCTCCTCAAAACTGGGAAAGAGAAGTTTTTTCAGTCTTCTTCTAGCTGATTTGGAAATTTTTCCCTTTTAAAATGAAGGCAGATAAGAATCACCACAACAGGGACAAAGTCAAATCCCAAATTCTTCAAAGGGCAGACTCCAAGCATGTCCCTTCCTTGTTTTATGGCGGATAGGCCTGGAGCTTCCCCTAAACTTCTGTTTTATTGAAGTCAAGAGAGCTGAAAAAACTTAAATTTAGCTGTTGTCTTGAGAGACTACCTTGGAATTTACTGAAGTTAGTTAACAGGTTTAGTTATCAGTAAGATGAGAATTACTTAAAAGAAGATGTTAAAACACTGTTGTTTTTCACAAGGAATCAGGCTTCAATTACATTGTTTTAAAGGCAAACATTCAGAAAATATACACATTATGACCCATTTTACTATACATCTTTAAAGAATTCGTTGTTCTCCTGCAAGGCAAAATTTCACATATTTCCTTGTAAGTAAGAACACAAGTAATTTACAATCTGGATCAATTTCATGAGTAGGAAACATTTTGACCAATGAACATAAATGCTCTTCTATTTTAATAGCATATATGATGCAATAAATTTAGCATAATTTTGTAATATTGTGAGATTATAATCCAAATTATTTTAAATGACAAGTACATTATTTAAATTTTGTCTCAAGCTTTGAGAGTTCCAGGGATCCTACTAGAACCCCCAAAGTCATGAGACTTGGTTTAGAACTCTGAAGAATTTAGAGGTCTAAATGAGTTAAACAAAAAGTACCTTTAGCATTTAACTGAACATGTTGAATACTGTTAGACCTAATCAATGCCAGGACAGCACTGTAAGCTAAAGACCAAACAGCAAGAAAATGACACACAAATTTTTCCCAGTGGAGGTGGGGAGTCTGGTCTGGCCAGGTCCTGTTAAATTTGTTAGACCTCTCTAAAATTATTTACCAGGAGAGAGAAAAAGGGTTAGTCATGGTCCGTCCCATCTCATCTGTCAGTCACACACGCACCCAATTCAGAACAAGAACAACAACTTAACAATTCAAGACAAAGACACAACTGGAGAAAGAATATTAAAACAAAATTTAGTTTTGTCCGGACAAAAATAATAGAACACCAAGAATATTGACAAAACAAACATAAGCACAAACGCCAAACATGTCGGAACAGAGACATATAACTCTCAAACCTGTTGCAACTTCCAGACTCTTCTTCAAAATACTTTAACCTGGAAAGATTTTGCAAAACAAGCACACATAGGTTCATCTCATGCTTTAAATTATTTTAACAGTGGATTTAGACCACCCTGTATCAGATTACTTTTGTTACGTCAAGTTACAGAACATATTTTTCTTTCCTTTTCTTTTTTCTTTCTTTCTTTTTTCTTTTTTTTTTTTTTTAACCTTAACTGGCTTATCTTACCCCGCCTCTCTCAGCCAAGGGGTTGGGTAAAGAAGTGGGAGATGCATGCCTGAAAAGGACTCAATAAGGGCAAAGGTAAAAGGTGTCTGAGTGCCATAATCTTTCACTGCTTGCTTAATATTTTTTAGATCTTTAAACTGCAGTGGTTGATGTTCGTGGCGTGGTGTCCACCACCTCGTGCAGGGGTCTGAATAACAGGGCAGCATATTACACTCTTCTTGGGGAGAGCTGAAGCTTCACTCTTATGGGGTTCTATTATAGGCTCCTCTTGTAGTAATGAGGCAGGGGCTGAAGGAGCTGCTGCTTCTGAAGCATAAGGTGGAGGTGGGTGAGTTGATCAAGGGGCTTGGCATTGGACTCTGCCTCAATATCTATAATGACAGAAGATGGTCGAGAACCTGGGGAAGGTGAGGGGATAGGTGTGGACAGCCGAGAGTGACTCTTTTTAAGAGATTGTTCTCCCTCAAAAGCCAGATCCTGTAAATCTGGATGCTGAGACTTAATCTTTAAAATATCATAAATCAAAATCCAATAATTAAAAGCCGTAACAGGAATTTTCTCAGGTCCAAAAACTTCATAATAATCTTTAAAACAATTACCTACTCTACACCAAGTTTTCTCATCAATAGAACCGTCCTGGGGATGCCAGGAACAAATCAGACCAACAAAATCCAAACAGGTTTTGAGGTCTTTCTTTTTCACCCTAATTCCTCGTGTCTTGAATGAATCTAGAAGACCTTGCAAGAATAGGTCATGTTATGAGAATGCTTGTCCCATCTTACCTTGTCTCCGTAAGATTTGCGCCGTGAATATTTCCCACGAGCTCGACTTCCAGCGGGTCAACTGTGAAACTGCTCAACCGGTGTTCCTTTCGACACCACGAGAGGCCTCTCCATGAATGATGGCACGGCGTTCTCTCTGTCGGTGGTCTGCACACATCCACGTTGGGCGCCAATTTGTCCTGTCCAGCAGGACAGTCAACGGGGTCGCAGCCACCTAGGAGAGAATGAAGGGACAAGAGACACAAAGAATGGACAGCAAGACAGTAGGTCTGATCAAGCTGTCAGTTTATTGATTTCAACTGAGGGTTTTTATATTCTTCAGTAACTAAGGCTCAGGGAAAGAGAAACTGGGACGCAAGCCATGGTCTCAAGACCGATTGTTCTTGAGCAGCCACCATATCAACAATAGTAACCAGCATATCAACAATAGCATAGGTAATCAGTAACAAGATGTCGGTAAGTACAGCATCAATCACATTCTGAAACAGTTGCTAGGAACAATTGAAGCTAAGCGTGTGATTAGTTTCATAACTTCTTTCCCAAGCATCTAGCCAACCGGGGGTTTCCACTGTCCCATAGGTCTATGTTCAAAATGGCTTCAGTGTGGCTATAGTGCACGGCTCCTGACAGAACCTGGTAGAGCATCCCACACAAACGAATGCTCCACATGCGGGTTTCACATGCCACCAACTCCACATTCTCAGGCAACTTCAGCGCCACAGCCGTTTTCAGATAGCCCTCAATGCAAAGGCTCTAGACGCAAATATTGGTGTGAGAGCTAATTCAATCAAGGAAACACTGCATGTTGGTGAAGGGCATATTGAAGAAGGATCAGCCGAGTGGTTCTTGTGGGAGAACAACTCCATTTGGCTCACTAACGTCACACACCATCAGGCTTCCAAGCAGCTCTCAAGGAAACTCAGTTTTCACACTCTATGTTTAGTGCCCTTTGAATGCATTATCTAGGAATGAACCTGGTAGAGCATCCCACACAAACGATTGTTCCACATGCGGGTTTCACATGCCACCAACTCCACATTCACAGGCAACTTCAGCGCCACAGCCGTTTTCAGATAGCCCTCAATGCAAAGGCTCTAGACGCAAATATTGGTGTGAGAGCTAATTCAATCAAGGAAACACTGCATGTTGGTGAAGGGCATATTGAAGAAGGATCAGCCGAGTGGTTCTTGTGGGAGAACAACTCCATTTGGCTCACTAACTTCACACACCATCAGGCTTCCAAGCAGCTCTCAAGGAAACTCAGTTTTCACACTCTATGCTTTGTGCCCTTTGAGTGCATTATCTAGGAATGAACCTGGTAGAACATCCCACACAAACGAATGCTCCACATGCGGGTTTCACATGCCACCAACTCCACATTCACAGGCAACTTCAGCGCCACAGCCGTTTTCAGATAGCCCTCAATGCAAAGGCTCTAGACGCAAATATTGGTGTGAGAGCTAATTCAATCAAGGAAACACTGCATGTTGGTGAAGGGCATTTTGAAGAAGGATCGGTCGAGTGGTTCTTGTGGGAGAACAACTCCATTTGGCTCACTACACACACCATCAGGCTTCCAAGCAGCTCTCAAGGAAACTCAGTTTTCACACTCTATGCTTAGTGCCCTTTGAGTGCATTATCTAGGAATGAACCTGGTAGAGCATCCCACACAAACGAATGCTCCACATGCGGGTTTCACATGCCACCAACTCCACATTCACAGGCAACTTCAGCACCACAGCCGTTTTCAGATAGCCCTCAATGCAAAGGCTCTAGACGCAAATATTGGTGTGAGAGCTAATTCAATCAAGGAAACACTGCATGTTGGTGAAGGGCATATTGACGAAGGATCAGCCGAGTGGTTCTTGTGGGAGAACAACTCCATTTGGCTCACTAACTTCACACACCATCAGGCTTCCAAGCAGCTCTCCAGGAAACTCAGTTTTCACACTCTGTGCTTAGTGCTCTATGTGTGCCTAGGACTGAAATGAAGCTTGGTCAGCATCCCACACAAACGAATGCTCCACATGCGGGTTTCACATGCCACCAACTCCACATTCTCAGGCAACTTCAGCGCCACAGCCGTTTTCAGATAGCCCTCAATGCAAAGGCTCTAGACGCAAATATTGGTGTGAGAGCTAATTCAATCAAGGAAACACTGCATGTTGGTGAAGGGCATATTGAAGAAGGATCAGCCGAGTGGTTCTTGTGGGAGAACAACTCCATTTGGCTCACTAACGTCACACACCATCAGGCTTCCAAGCAGCTCTCAAGGAAACTCAGTTTTCACACTCTATGTTTAGTGCCCTTTGAATGCATTATCTAGGAATGAACCTGGTAGAGCATCCCACACAAACGATTGTTCCACATGCGGGTTTCACATGCCACCAACTCCACATTCACAGGCAACTTCAGCGCCACAGCCGTTTTCAGATAGCCCTCAATGCAAAGGCTCTAGACGCAAATATTGGTGTGAGAGCTAATTCAATCAAGGAAACACTGCATGTTGGTGAAGGGCATATTGAAGAAGGATCAGCCGAGTGGTTCTTGTGGGAGAACAACTCCATTTGGCTCACTAACTTCACACACCATCAGGCTTCCAAGCAGCTCTCAAGGAAACTCAGTTTTCACACTCTATGCTTTGTGCCCTTTGAGTGCATTATCTAGGAATGAACCTGGTAGAACATCCCACACAAACGAATGCTCCACATGCGGGTTTCACATGCCACCAACTCCACATTCACAGGCAACTTCAGCGCCACAGCCGTTTTCAGATAGCCCTCAATGCAAAGGCTCTAGACGCAAATATTGGTGTGAGAGCTAATTCAATCAAGGAAACACTGCATGTTGGTGAAGGGCATTTTGAAGAAGGATCGGTCGAGTGGTTCTTGTGGGAGAACAACTCCATTTGGCTCACTACACACACCATCAGGCTTCCAAGCAGCTCTCAAGGAAACTCAGTTTTCACACTCTATGCTTAGTGCCCTTTGAGTGCATTATCTAGGAATGAACCTGGTAGAGCATCCCACACAAACGAATGCTCCACATGCGGGTTTCACATGCCACCAACTCCACATTCACAGGCAACTTCAGCACCACAGCCGTTTTCAGATAGCCCTCAATGCAAAGGCTCTAGACGCAAATATTGGTGTGAGAGCTAATTCAATCAAGGAAACACTGCATGTTGGTGAAGGGCATATTGACGAAGGATCAGCCGAGTGGTTCTTGTGGGAGAACAACTCCATTTGGCTCACTAACTTCACACACCATCAGGCTTCCAAGCAGCTCTCCAGGAAACTCAGTTTTCACACTCTGTGCTTAGTGCTCTATGTGTGCCTAGGACTGAAATGAAGCTTGGTCAGCATCCCACACAAACGAATGCTCCACATGCGGGTTTCACATGCCACCAACTCCACATTCTCAGGCAACTTCAGCGCCACAGCCGTTTTCAGATAGCCCTCAATGCAAAGGCTCTAGACGCAAATATTGGTGTGAGAGCTAATTCAATCAAGGAAACACTGCATGTTGGTGAAGGGCATATTGAAGAAGGATCAGCCGAGTGGTTCTTGTGGGAGAACAACTCCATTTGGCTCACTAACGTCACACACCATCAGGCTTCCAAGCAGCTCTCAAGGAAACTCAATTTTCACACTCTATGTTTAGTGCCCTTTGAATGCATTATCTAGGAATGAACCTGGTAGAGCATCCCACACAAACGAATGTTCCACATGCGGGTTTCACATGCCACCAACTCCACATTCACAGGCAACTTCAGCGCCACAGCCGTTTTCAGATAGCCCTCAATGCAAAGGCTCTAGACGCAAATATTGGTGTGAGAGCTAATTCAATCAAGGAAACACTGCATGTTGGTGAAGGGCATATTGAAGAAGGATCAGCCGAGTGGTTCTTGTGGGAGAACAACTCCATTTGGCTCACTAACTTCACACACCATCAGGCTTCCAAGCAGCTCTCAAGGAAACTCAGTTTTCACACTCTATGCTTTGTGCCCTTTGAGTGCATTATCTAGGAATGAACCTGGTAGAACATCCCACACAAACGAATGCTCCACATGCGGGTTTCACATGCCACCAACTCCACATTCACAGGCAACTTCAGCGCCACAGCCGTTTTCAGATAGCCCTCAATGCAAAGGCTCTAGACGCAAATATTGGTGTGAGAGCTAATTCAATCAAGGAAACACTGCATGTTGGTGAAGGGCATTTTGAAGAAGGATCGGTCGAGTGGTTCTTGTGGGAGAACAACTCCATTTGGCTCACTACACACACCATCAGGCTTCCAAGCAGCTCTCAAGGAAACTCAGTTTTCACACTCTATGCTTAGTGCCCTTTGAGTGCATTATCTAGGAATGAACCTGGTAGAGCATCCCACACAAACGAATGCTCCACATGCGGGTTTCACATGCCACCAACTCCACATTCACAGGCAACTTCAGCACCACAGCCGTTTTCAGATAGCCCTCAATGCAAAGGCTCTAGACGCAAATATTGGTGTGAGAGCTAATTCAATCAAGGAAACACTGCATGTTGGTGAAGGGCATATTGACGAAGGATCAGCCGAGTGGTTCTTGTGGGAGAACAACTCCATTTGGCTCACTAACTTCACACACCATCAGGCTTCCAAGCAGCTCTCCAGGAAACTCAGTTTTCACACTCTGTGCTTAGTGCTCTATGTGTGCCTAGGACTGAAATGAAGCTTGGTCAGCATCCCACACAAACGAATGCTCCACATGCGGGTTTCACATGCCACCAACTCCACATTCTCAGGCAACTTCAGCGCCACAGCCGTTTTCAGATAGCCCTCAATGCAAAGGCTCTAGACGCAAATATTGGTGTGAGAGCTAATTCAATCAAGGAAACACTGCATGTTGGTGAAGGGCATATTGAAGAAGGATCAGCCGAGTGGTTCTTGTGGGAGAACAACTCCATTTGGCTCACTAACGTCACACACCATCAGGCTTCCAAGCAGCTCTCAAGGAAACTCAGTTTTCACACTCTATGTTTAGTGCCCTTTGAATGCATTATCTAGGAATGAACCTGGTAGAGCATCCCACACAAACGATTGTTCCACATGCGGGTTTCACATGCCACCAACTCCACATTCACAGGCAACTTCAGCGCCACAGCCGTTTTCAGATAGCCCTCAATGCAAAGGCTCTAGACGCAAATATTGGTGTGAGAGCTAATTCAATCAAGGAAACACTGCATGTTGGTGAAGGGCATATTGAAGAAGGATCAGCCGAGTGGTTCTTGTGGGAGAACAACTCCATTTGGCTCACTAACTTCACACACCATCAGGCTTCCAAGCAGCTCTCAAGGAAACTCAGTTTTCACACTCTATGCTTTGTGCCCTTTGAGTGCATTATCTAGGAATGAACCTGGTAGAACATCCCACACAAACGAATGCTCCACATGCGGGTTTCACATGCCACCAACTCCACATTCACAGGCAACTTCAGCGCCACAGCCGTTTTCAGATAGCCCTCAATGCAAAGGCTCTAGACGCAAATATTGGTGTGAGAGCTAATTCAATCAAGGAAACACTGCATGTTGGTGAAGGGCATTTTGAAGAAGGATCGGTCGAGTGGTTCTTGTGGGAGAACAACTCCATTTGGCTCACTACACACACCATCAGGCTTCCAAGCAGCTCTCAAGGAAACTCAGTTTTCACACTCTATGCTTAGTGCCCTTTGAGTGCATTATCTAGGAATGAACCTGGTAGAGCATCCCACACAAACGAATGCTCCACATGCGGGTTTCACATGCCACCAACTCCACATTCACAGGCAACTTCAGCACCACAGCCGTTTTCAGATAGCCCTCAATGCAAAGGCTCTAGACGCAAATATTGGTGTGAGAGCTAATTCAATCAAGGAAACACTGCATGTTGGTGAAGGGCATATTGACGAAGGATCAGCCGAGTGGTTCTTGTGGGAGAACAACTCCATTTGGCTCACTAACTTCACACACCATCAGGCTTCCAAGCAGCTCTCCAGGAAACTCAGTTTTCACACTCTGTGCTTAGTGCTCTATGTGTGCCTAGGACTGAAATGAAGCTTGGTCAGCATCCCACACAAACGAATGCTCCACATGCGGGTTTCACATGCCACCAACTCCACATTCTCAGGCAACTTCAGCGCCACAGCCGTTTTCAGATAGCCCTCAATGCAAAGGCTCTAGACGCAAATATTGGTGTGAGAGCTAATTCAATCAAGGAAACACTGCATGTTGGTGAAGGGCATATTGAAGAAGGATCAGCCGAGTGGTTCTTGTGGGAGAACAACTCCATTTGGCTCACTAACGTCACACACCATCAGGCTTCCAAGCAGCTCTCAAGGAAACTCAATTTTCACACTCTATGTTTAGTGCCCTTTGAATGCATTATCTAGGAATGAACCTGGTAGAGCATCCCACACAAACGAATGTTCCACATGCGGGTTTCACATGCCACCAACTCCACATTCACAGGCAACTTCAGCGCCACAGCCGTTTTCAGATAGCCCTCAATGCAAAGGCTCTAGACGCAAATATTGGTGTGAGAGCTAATTCAATCAAGGAAACACTGCATGTTGGTGAAGGGCATATTGAAGAAGGATCAGCCGAGTGGTTCTTGTGGGAGAACAACTCCATTTGGCTCACTAACTTCACACACCATCAGGCTTCCAAGCAGCTCTCAAGGAAACTCAGTTTTCACACTCTATGCTTAGTGCCCTTTGAGTGCCTAGGACTGAAATGAAGCTTGGAGAGCATCCCACACAAACGAATGCTCCACATGCGGGTTTCACATGCCACCAACTCCACATTCACAGGCAACTTCAGCGCCACAGCCGTTTTCAGATAGCCCTCAATGCAAAGGCTCTAGACGCAAATATTGGTGTGAGAGCTAATTCAATCAAGGAAACACTGCATGTTGGTGAAGAGCATATTGAAGAAGGATCAGCCGAGTGGTTCTTCTGGGAGAACAACTCCATTTGGCTCACTAACTTCACACACCATCAGGCTTCCAAGCAGCTCTCAAGGAAACTCAGTTTTCACACTCTATGCTTAGTGCTCTATGTGTGCCTAGGACTGAAATGAAGCTTAGTCAGCATCCCACACAAACGAATGCTCCACATGCGGGTTTCACATGCCACCAACTCCACATTCACAGGCAACTTCAGCGCCACAGCCGTTTTCAGATAGCCCTCAATGCAAAGGCTCTAGACGCAAATATTGGTGTGAGAGCTAATTCAATCAAGGAAATACTGCATGTTGGTGAAGGGCATATTGAAGAAGGATCAGCCGAGTGGTTCTTGTGGGAGAACAACTCCATTTGGCTCACTAACTTCACACACCATCAGGCTTCCAAGCAGCTCTCAAGGAAACTCAGTTTTCACACTCTATGCTTAGTGCCCTTTGAGTGCATTATCTAGGAATGAACCTGGTAGAGCATCCCACACAAACGAATGCTCCACATGCGGGTTTCACATGCCACCAACTCCACATTCACAGGCAACTTCAGCGCCACAGCCGTTTTCAGATAGCCCTCAATGCAAAGGCTCTAGACGCAAATATTGGTGTGAGAGCTAATTCAATCAAGGAAACACTGCATGTTGGTGAAGGGCATATTGAAGAAGGATCAGCCGAGTGGTTCTTGTGGGAGAACAACTCCATTTGGCTCACTAACTTCACACACCATCAGGCTTCCAAGCAGCTCTCAAGGAAACTCAATTTTCACACTCTATGCTTAGTGCCCTTTGAGTGCATTATCTAGGAATGAACCTGGTAGAGCATCCCACACAAACGAATGCTCCACATGCGGGTTTCACATGCCACCAACTCCACATTCACAGGCAACTTCAGCGCCACAGCCGTTTTCAGATAGCCCTCAATGCAAAGGCTCTAGACGCAAATATTGGTGTGAGAGCTAATTCAATCAAGGAAACACTACATGTTCGTGAAGGGCATATTGAAGAAGGATCAGCCAAGTGGTTCTTGTGGGAGAACAACTCCATTTGGCTCACTAACTTCACACACCATCAGGCTTCCAAGCAGCTCTCCAGGAAACTCAGTTTTCACACTCTATGCTTAGTGCCCTTTGTATGGCTAGGACTGAAATGAACCTGGTAGAGCATCCCACACAAACGAATGCTCCACATGCGGGTTTCACATGCCACCAACTCGACATTCACAGGCAACTTCAGCGCCACAGCCGTTTTCAGATAGCCCTCAATGCAAAGGCTCTAGACGCAAATATTGGTGTGAGAGCTAATTCAATCAAGGAAACACTGCATGTTGGTGAAGGGCATATTGAAGAAGGATCAGCCGAGTGGTTCTTGTGGGAGAACAACTCCATTTGGCTCACTAACTTCACACACCATCAGGCTTCCAAGCAGCTCTCAAGGAAACTCAGTTTTCACACTCTATGTTTAGTGCCCTTTGAATGCATTATCTAGGAATGAACCTGGTAGAGCATCCCACACAAACGAATGTTCCACATGCGGGTTTCACATGCCACCAACTCCACATTCACAGGCAACTTCAGCGCCACAGCCGTTTTCAGATAGCCCTCAATGCAAAGGCTCTAGACGCAAATATTGGTGTGAGAGCTAATTCAATCAAGGAAACACTGCATGTTGGTGAAGGGCATATTGAAGAAGGATCAGCCGAGTGGTTCTTGTGGGAGAACAACTCCATTTGGCTCACTAACTTCACACACCATCAGGCTTCCAAGCAGCTCTCAAGGAAACTCAGTTTTCACACTCTATGCTTAGTGCCCTTTGAGTGCCTAGGACTGAAATGAACCTGGTAGAGCATCCCACACAAACGAATGCTCCACATGCGGGTTTCACATGCCACCAACTCCACATTCACAGGCAAATTCAGCGCCACAGCCGTTTTCAGATAGCCCTCAATGCAAAGGCTCTAGACGCAAATATTGGTGTGAGAGCTAATTCAATCAAGGAAACACTGCATGTTGGTGAAGGGCATATTGAAGAAGGATCAGCCGAGTGGTTCTTGTGGGAGAACAACTCCATTTGGCTCACTAACTTCACACACCATCAGGCTTCCAAGCAGCTCTCAAGGAAACTCAATTTTCACACTCTATGCTTAGTGCCCTTTGAGTGCATTATCTAGGAATGAACCTGGTAGAGCATCCCACACAAACGAATGCTCCACATGCGGGTTTCACATGCCACCAACTCCACATTCACAGGCAACTTCAGCGCCACGGCCGTTTTCAGATAGCCCTCAATGCAAAGGCTCTAGACGCAAATATTGGTGTGAGAGCTAATTCAATCAAGAAAACACTGCATGTTGGTGAAGGGCATATTGAAGAAGGATCAGCCGAGTGGTTCTTGTGGGAGAACAACTCCATTTGGCTCACTAACTTCACACACCATCAGGCTTCCAAGCAGCTCTCAAGAAAACTCAGTTTTCACACTCTATGCTTAATGCTCTATGTGTGCCTAGGACTGAAATGAAGCTTAGTCAGCATCCCACACAAACGAATGTTCCACATGCGGGTTTCACATGCCACCAACTCCACATTCACAGGCAACTTCAGCGATACAGCCGTTTTCAGATAGCCCTCAATGCAAAGGCTCTAGACGCAAATATTGGTGTGAGAGCTAATTCAATCAAGGAAACACTGCATGTTGGTGAAGGGCAAATTGAAGAAGGATCAGCCGAGTGGTTCTTGTGGGAGAACAACTCCATTTGGCTCACTAACGTCACACACCATCATGCTTCCAAGCAGCTCTCCAGGAAACTCAGTTTTCACACTCTATGTTTAGTGCCCTTTGAATGCATTATCTAGGAATGAACCTGGTAGAGCATCCCACACAAACGAATGCTCCACATGCGGGTTTCACATGCCACCAACTCCACATTCACAGGCAACTTCAGCGCCACAGCCGTTTTCAGATAGCCCTCAATGCAAAGGCTCTAGACGCAAATATTGGTGTGAGAGCTAATTCAATCAAGAAAACACTGCATGTTGGTGAAGGGCATATTGAAGAAGGATCAGCCGAGTGGTTCTTGTGGGAGAACAACTCCATTTGGCTCACTAACTTCACACACCATCAGGCTTCCAAGCAGCTCTCAAGAAAACTCAGTTTTCACACTCTATGCTTAATGCTCTATGTGTGCCTAGGACTGAAATGAAGCTTAGTCAGCATCCCACACAAACGAATGTTCCACATGCGGGTTTCACATGCCACCAACTCCACATTCACAGGCAACTTCAGCGATACAGCCGTTTTCAGATAGCCCTCAATGCAAAGGCTCTAGACGCAAATATTGGTGTGAGAGCTAATTCAATCAAGGAAACACTGCATGTTGGTGAAGGGCAAATTGAAGAAGGATCAGCCGAGTGGTTCTTGTGGGAGAACAACTCCATTTGGCTCACTAACGTCACACACCATCAGGCTTCCAAGCAGCTCTCCAGGAAACTCAGTTTTCACACTCTATGTTTAGTGCCCTTTGAATGCATTATCTAGGAATGAACCTGGTAGAGCATCCCACACAAACGAATGTTCCACATGCGGGTTTCACATGCCACCAACTCCACATTCACAGGCAACTTCAGCGCCACAGCCGTTTTCAGATAGCCCTCAATGCAAAGGCTCTAGACGCAAATATTGGTGTGAGAGCTAATTCAATCAAGGAAACACTGCATGTTGGTGAAGGGCATATTGAAGAAGGATCAGCCGAGTGGTTCTTGTGGGAGAACAACTCCATTTGGCTCACTACACACACCATCAGGCTTCCAAGCAGCTCTCAAGGAAACTCAGTTTTCACACTCTATGCTTAGTGCCCTTTGAGTGCCTAGGACTGAAATGAAGCTTGGAGAGCATCCCACACAAACGAATGCTCCACATGCGCGTTTCACATGCCACCAACTCCACATTCACAGGCAACTTCAGCGCCACAGCCGTTTTCAGATAGCCCTCAATGCAAAGGCTCTAGACGCAAATATTGGTGTGAGAGCTAATTCAATCAAGGAAACACTGCATGTTGGTGAAGGGCATATTGAAGAAGGATCAGCCGAGTGGTTCTTGTGGGAGAACAACTCCATTTGGCTCACTAACTTCACACACCATCAGGCTTCCAAGCAGCTCTCAAGGAAACTCAGTTTTCACACTCTATGTTTAGTGCCATTTGAATGCATTATCTAGGAATGAACCTGGTAGAGCATCCCACACAAACGAATGTTCCACATGCGGGTTTCACATGCCACCAACTCCACATTCACAGGCAACTTCAGCGCCACAGCCGTTTTCAGATAGCCCTCAATGCAAAGGCTCTAGACGCAAATATTGGTGTGAGAGCTAATTCAATCAAGGAAACACTGCATGTTGGTGAAGGGCATATTGAAGAAGGATCAGCCGAGTGGTTCTTGTGGGAGAACAACTCCATTTGGCTCACTAACTTCACACACCATCAGGCTTCCAAGCAGCTCTCAAGGAAACTCAGTTTTCACACTCTATGCTTAGTGCCCTTTGAGTGCCTAGGACTGAAATGAACCTGGTAGAGCATCCCACACAAACGAATGCTCCACATGCGGGTTTCACATGCCACCAACTCCACATTCACAGGCAACTTCAGCGCCACAGCCGTTTTCAGATAGCCCTCAATGCAAAGGCTCTAGACGCAAATATTGGTGTGAGAGCTAATTCAATCAAGGAAACACTGCATGTTGGTGAAGGGCATATTGAAGAAGGATCAGCCGAGTGGTTCTTGTGGGAGAACAACTCCATTTGGCTCACTAACTTCACAAACCATCAGGCTTCCAAGCAGCTCTCAAGGAAACTCAGTTTTCACACTCTATGTTTAGTGCCCTTTGAGTGCATTATCTAGGAATGAACCTGGTAGAGCATCCCACACAAACGAATGCTCCACATGCGGGTTTCACATGCCACCAACTCCACATTCACAGGCAACTTCAGCGCCACAGCCGTTTTCAGATAGCCCTCAATGCAAAGGCTCTAGACGCAAATATTGGTGTGAGAGCTAATTCAATCAAGGAAACACTGCATGTTGGTGAAGGGCATATTGAAGAAGGATCAGCCGAGTGGTTCTTGTGGGAGAACAACTCCATTTGGCTCACTAACTTCACACACCATCAGGCTTCCAAGCAGCTCTCAAGGAAACTCAATTTTCACACTCTATGCTTAGTTCTCTTTGAGTGCATTATCTAGGAATGAACCTGGTAGAGCATCCCACACAAACGAATGCTCCACATGCGGGTTTCACATGCCACCAACTCCACATTCACAGGCAACTTCAGCGCCACAGCCGTTTTCAGATAGCCCTCAATGCAAAGGCTCTAGACGCAAATATTGGTGTGAGAGCTAATTCAATCAAGGAAACACTGCATGTTGGTGAAGGGCATATTGAAGAAGGATCAGCCGAGTGGTTCTTGTGGGAGAACAACTCCATTTGGCTCACTAACTTCACACACCATCAGGCTTCCAAGCAGCTCTCAAGGAAACTCAGTTTTCACACTCTATGCTTAGTGCTCTATGTGTGCCTAGGACTGAAATGAAGCTTGGTCAGCATCCCACACAAACGAATGCTCCACATGCGGGTTTCACATGCCACCAACTCCACATTCACAGGCAACTTCAGCGCCACAGCCGTTTTCAGATAGCCCTCAATGCAAAGGCTCTAGACGCAAATATTGGTGTGAGAGCTAATTCAATCAAGGAAACACTGCATGTTGGTGAAGGGCATATTGAAGAAGGATCAGCCGAGTGGTTCTTGTGGGAGAACAACTCCATTTGGCTCACTAACTTCACAAACCATCAGGCTTCCAAGCAGCTCTCAAGGAAACTCAGTTTTCACACTCTATGTTTAGTGCCCTTTGAGTGCATTATCTAGGAATGAACCTGGTAGAGCATCCCACACAAACGAATGCTCCACATGCGGGTTTCACATGCCACCAACTCCACATTCACAGGCAACTTCAGCGCCACAGCCGTTTTCAGATAGCCCTCAATGCAAAGGCTCTAGACGCAAATATTGGTGTGAGAGCTAATTCAATCAAGGAAACACTGCATGTTGGTGAAGGGCATATTGAAGAAGGATCAGCCGAGTGGTTCTTGTGGGAGAACAACTCCATTTGGCTCACTAACTTCACACACCATCAGGCTTCCAAGCAGCTCTCAAGGAAACTCAATTTTCACACTCTATGCTTAGTTCTCTTTGAGTGCATTATCTAGGAATGAACCTGGTAGAGCATCCCACACAAACGAATGCTCCACATGCGGGTTTCACATGCCACCAACTCCACATTCACAGGCAACTTCAGCGCCACAGCCGTTTTCAGATAGCCCTCAATGCAAAGGCTCTAGACGCAAATATTGGTGTGAGAGCTAATTCAATCAAGGAAACACTGCATGTTGGTGAAGGGCATATTGAAGAAGGATCAGCCGAGTGGTTCTTGTGGGAGAACAACTCCATTTGGCTCACTAACTTCACACACCATCAGGCTTCCAAGCAGCTCTCAAGGAAACTCAGTTTTCACACTCTATGCTTAGTGCTCTATGTGTGCCTAGGACTGAAATGAAGCTTGGTCAGCATCCCACACAAACGAATGCTCCACATGCGGGTTTCACATGCCACCAACTCCACATTGTCAGGCAACTTCAGCGATACAGCCGTTTTCAGATAGCCCTCAATGCAAAGGCTCTAGACGCAAATATTGGTGTGAGAGCTAATTCAATCAAGGAAACACTGCATGTTGGTGAAGGGCATATTGAAGAAGGATCAGCCGAGTGGTTCTTGTGGGAGAACAACTCCATTTGGCTCACTAACTTCACACACCATCAGGCTTCCAAGCAGCTCTCAAGGAAACTCAGGTTTCACACTCTATGCTTAGTGCCCTTTGTATGGCTAGGACTGAAATGAACCTGGTAGAGCATCCCACACAAACGAATGCTCCACATGCGGGTTTCACATGCCACCAACTCCACATTCACAGGCAACTTCAGCGCCACAGCCGTTTTCAGATAGCCCTCAATGCAAAGGCTCTAGACGCAAATATTGGTGTGAGAGCTAATTCAATCAAGGAAACACTGCATGTTTGTGAAGGGCATATTGAAGAAGGATCAGTCGAGTGGTTCTTGTGGGAGAACAACTCCATTTGGCTCACTAACTTCACACACCATCAGGCTTCCAAGCAGCTCTCAAGGAAACTCAGTTTTCACACTCTGTGCTTAGTGCCCTTTGAGTGCATTATCTAGGAATGAACCTGGTAGAGCATCCCACACAAACGAATGCTCCACATGCGGGTTTCACATGCCACCAACTCCACATTCACAGGCAACTTCAGCGCCACAGCCGTTTTCAGATAGCCCTCAATGCAAAGGCTCTAGACGCAAATATTGGTGTGAGAGCTAATTCAATCAAGGAAACACTGCATGTTGGTGAAGGGCATATTGAAGAAGGATCAGCCGAGTGGTTCTTGTGGGAGAACAACTCCATTTGGCTCACTAACTTCACACACCATCAGGCTTCCAAGCAGCTCTCAAGGAAACTCAGTTTTCACACTCTATGCTTAGTGCCCTTTGAGTGCCTAGGACTGAAATGAACCTGGTAGAGCATCCCACACAAACGAATGCTCCACATGCGGGTTTCACATGCCACCAACTCCACATTCACAGGCAACTTCAGCGATACAGCCGTTTTCAGATAGCCCTCAATGCAAAGGCTCTAGACGCAAATATTGGTGTGAGAGCTAATTCAATCAAGGAAACACTGCATGTTGGTGAAGGGCATATTGAAGAAGGATCAGCCGAGTGGTTCTTGTGGGAGAACAACTCCATTTGGCTCACTAACTTCAAACACCATCAGGCTTCCAAGCAGCTCTCAAGGAAACTCAGTTTTCACACTCTATGCTTAGTGCCCTTTGAGTGCCTAGGACTGAAATATAGCTTGGAGAGCATCCCACACAAACGAATGTTCCACATGCGGGTTTCACATGCCACCAACTCCACATTCACAGGCAACTTCAGCGCCACAGCCGTTTTCAGATAGCCCTCAATGCAAAGGCTCTAGACGCAAATATTGGTGTGAGAGCTAAATCAATCAAGGAAACACTGCATGTTGGTGAAGGGCATATTGAAGAAGGATCAGCCGAGTGGTTCTTGTGGGAGAACAACTCCATTTGGCTCACTAACTTCACACACCATCAGGCTTCCAAGCAGCTCTCAAGGAAACTCAGTTTTCACACTCTGTGCTTAGTCCCCTTTGAGTGCATTATCTAGGAATGAACCTGGTAGAGCATCCCACACAAACGAATGCTCCACATGCGGGTTTCACATGCCACCAACTCCACATTCACAGGCAACTTCAGCGCCACAGCCGTTTTCAGATAGCCCTCAATGCAAAGGCTCTAGACGCAAATATTGGTGTGAGAGCTAATTCAATCAAGGAAACACTGCATGTTGGTGAAGGGCATATTGAAGAAGCATCAGCCGAGTGGTTCTTGTGGGAGAACAACTCCATTTGGCTCACTAACTTCACACACCATCAGGCTTCCAAGCAGCTCTCAAGGAAACTCAGTTTTCACACTCTATGCTTAGTGCCCTTTGTATGGCTAGGACTGAAATGAACCTGGTAGAGCATCCCACACAAACGAATGCTCCACATGCGGGTTTCACATGCCACCAACTCCACATTCACAGGCAACTTCAGCGCCACAGCCGTTTTCAGATAGCCCTCAATGCAAAGGCTCTAGACGCAAATATTGGTGTGAGAGCTAATTCAATCAAGGAAACACTGCATGTTGGTGAAGGGCATATTGAAGAAGGATCAGCCGAGTGGTTCTTGTGGGAGAACAACTCCATTTGGCTCACTAACTTCACACACCATCAGGCTTCCAAGCAGCTCTCAAGGAAACTCAGTTTTCACACTCTATGCTTAGTGCTCTATGTGTGCCTAGGACTGAAATGAAGCTTGGTCAGCATCCCACACAAACGAATGCTCCACATGCGGGTTTCACATGCCACCAACTCCACATTCTCAGGCAACTTCAGCGATACAGCCGTTTTCAGATAGCCCTCAATGCAAAGGCTCTAGACGCAAATATTGGTGTGAGAGCTAATTCAATCAAGGAAACGCTGCATGTTGGTGAAGGGCATATTGAAGAAGGATCAGCCGAGTGGTTCTTGTGGGAGAACAACTCCATTTGGCTCACTAACTTCACACACCATCAGGCTTCCAAGCAGCTCTCAAGGAAACTCAGTTTTCACACTCTATGCTTAGTGCCCTTTGAGTGCATTATCTAGATATGAACCTGGTAGAGCATCCCACACAAACGAATGCTCCACATGCGGGTTTCACATGCCACCAACTCCACATTCACAGGCAACTTCAGCGCCACAGCCATTTTCAGATAGCCCTCAATGCAAAGGCTCTAGACGCAAATATTGGTGTGAGAGCTAATTCAATCAAGGAAACACTGCATGTTGGTGAAGGGCATATTGAAGAAGGATCAGCCGAGTGGTTCTTGTGGGAGAACAACTCCATTTGGCTCACTAACTTCACACACCATCAGGCTTCCAAGCAGCTCTCAAGGAAACTCAGTTTTCACACTCTATGCTTAGTGCCCTTTGAATGCATTATCTAGGAATGAACCTGGTAGAGCATCCCACACAAACGAATGTTCCACATGCGGGTTTCACATGCCACCAACTCCACATTCACAGGCAACTCCAGCGCCACAGCCGTTTTCAGATAGCCCTCAATGCAAAGGCTCTAGACGCAAATATTGGTGTGAGAGCTAATTCAATCAAGGAAACACTGCATGTTGGTGAAGGGCATATTGAAGAAGGATCAGCCGAGTGGTTCTTGTGGGAGAACAACTACATTTGGCTCACTAACTTCACACACCATCAGGCTTCCAAGCAGCTCTCAAGGAAACTCAGTTTTCACACTCTATGCTTAGTGCCCTTTGAGTGCCTAGGACTGAAATGAAGCTTGGAGAGCATCCCACACAAACGAATGCTCCACATGCGGGTTTCACATGCCACCAACTCCACATTCACAGGCAACTTCAGCGCCACAGCCGTTTTCAGATAGCCCTCAATGCAAAGGCTCTAGACGCAAATATTGGTGTGAGAGCTAATTCAATCAAGGAAACACTGCATGTTGGTGAAGGGCATATTGAAGAAGGATCAGCCGAGTGGTTCTTGTGGGAGAACAACTCCATTTGGCTCACTAACTTCACACACCATCAGGCTTCCAAGCAGCTCTCAAGGAAACTCAGTTTTCACACTCTATGCTTAGTGCCCTTTGAGTGCATTATCTAGGAATGAACCTGGTAGAGCATCCCACACAAACGAATGCTCCACATGCGGGTTTCACATGCCACCAACTCCACATTCACAGGCAACTTCAGCGCCACAGCCGTTTTCAGATAGCCCTCAATGCAAAGGCTCTAGACGCAAATATTGGTGTGAGAGCTAATTCAATCAAGGAAACACTGCATGTTGGTGAAGGGCATATTGAAGAAGGATCAGCCGAGTGGTTCTTGTGGAGAACAACTCCATTTGGCTCACTAACTTCACACACCATCAGGCTTCCAAGCAGCTCTCAAGGAAACTCAGTTTTCACACTCTATGCTTAGTGCCCTTTGAGTGCCTAGGACTGAAATGAAGCTTGGAGAGCATCCCACACAAACGAATGCTCCACATGCGGGTTTCACATGCCACTAACTCCACATTCACAGGCAACTTCAGCGCCACAGCCGTTTTCAGATAGCCCTCAATGCAAAGGCTCTAGACGCAAATATTGGTGTGAGAGCTAATTCAATCAAGGAAACACTGCATGTTGGTGAAGGGCATATTGAAGAAGGATCAGCCGAGTGGTTCTTGTGGGAGAACAACTCCATTTGGCTCACTAACTTCACACACCATCAGGCTTCCAAGCAGCTCTCAAGGAAACTCAGTTTTCACACTCTATGCTTAGTGCCCTTTGAGTGCATTATCTAGGAATGAACCTGGTAGAGCATCCCACACAAACGAATGTTCCACATGCGGGTTTCACATTCCACCAACTCCACATTCACAGGCAACTTCAGCGCCACAGCCGTTTTCAGATAGCCCTCAATGCAAAGGCTCTAGACGCAAATATTGGTGTGAGAGCTAATTCAATCAAGGAAACACTGCATGTTGGTGAAGGGCATATTGAAGAAGGATCAGCCGAATGGTTCTTGTGGGAGAACAACTCCATTTGGCTCACTAACTTCACACACCATCAGGCTTCCAAGCAGCTCTCAAGGAAACTCAGTTTTCACACTCTATGCTTAGTGCCCTTTGAGTGCCTAGGACTGAAATGAAGCTTGGAGAGCATCCCACACAAACGAATGCTCCACATGCGGGTTTCACATGCCACCAACTCCACATTCACAGGCAACTTCAGCGCCACAGCCGTTTTCAGATAGCCCTCAATGCAAAGGCTCTAGACGCAAATATTGGTGTGAGAGCTAATTCAATCAAGGAAACACTGCATGTTGGTGAAGGGCATATTGAAGAAGGATCAGCCGAGTGGTTCTTGTGGGAGAACAACTCCATTTGGCTCACTAACTTCACACACCATCAGGCTTCCAAGCAGCTCTCAAGGAAACTCAGTTTTCACACTCTATGCTTAGTGCCCTTTGAGTGCATTATCTAGGAATGAACCTGGTAGAGCATCCCACACAAACGAATGCTCCACATGCGGGTTTCACATGCCACCAACTCCACATTCACAGGCAACTTCAGCGCCACAGCCGTTTTCAGATAGCCCTCAATGCAAAGGCTCTAGACGCAAATATTGGTGTGAGAGCTAATTCAATCAAGGAAACACTGCATGTTGGTGAAGGGCATATTGAAGAAGGATCAGCCGAGTGGTTCTTGTGGGAGAACAACTCCATTTGGCTCACTAACTTCACACACCATCAGGCTTCCAAGCAGCTCTCAAGGAAACTCAGTTTTCACACTCTATGCTTAGTGCCCTTTGAATGCATTATCTAGGAATGAACCTGGTAGAGCATCCCACACAAACGAATGTTCCACATGCGGGTTTCACATGCCACCAACTCCACATTCACAGGCAACTCCAGCGCCACAGCCGTTTTCAGATAGCCCTCAATGCAAAGGCTCTAGACGCAAATATTGGTGTGAGAGCTAATTCAATCAAGGAAACACTGCATGTTGGTGAAGGGCATATTGAAGAAGGATCAGCCGAGTGGTTCTTGTGGGAGAACAACTACATTTGGCTCACTAACTTCACACACCATCAGGCTTCCAAGCAGCTCTCAAGGAAACTCAGTTTTCACACTCTATGCTTAGTGCCCTTTGAGTGCCTAGGACTGAAATGAAGCTTGGAGAGCATCCCACACAAACGAATGCTCCACATGCGGGTTTCACATGCCACCAACTCCACATTCACAGGCAACTTCAGCGCCACAGCCGTTTTCAGATAGCCCTCAATGCAAAGGCTCTAGACGCAAATATTGGTGTGAGAGCTAATTCAATCAAGGAAACACTGCATGTTGGTGAAGGGCATATTGAAGAAGGATCAGCCGAGTGGTTCTTGTGGGAGAACAACTCCATTTGGCTCACTAACTTCACACACCATCAGGCTTCCAAGCAGCTCTCAAGGAAACTCAGTTTTCACACTCTATGCTTAGTGCCCTTTGAGTGCATTATCTAGGAATGAACCTGGTAGAGCATCCCACACAAACGAATGCTCCACATGCGGGTTTCACATGCCACCAACTCCACATTCACAGGCAACTTCAGCGCCACAGCCGTTTTCAGATAGCCCTCAATGCAAAGGCTCTAGACGCAAATATTGGTGTGAGAGCTAATTCAATCAAGGAAACACTGCATGTTGGTGAAGGGCATATTGAAGAAGGATCAGCCGAGTGGTTCTTGTGGGAGAACAACTCCATTTGGCTCACTAACTTCACACACCATCAGGCTTCCAAGCAGCTCTCAAGGAAACTCAGTTTTCACACTCTATGCTTAGTGCCCTTTGAGTGCCTAGGACTGAAATGAAGCTTGGAGAGCATCCCACACAAACGAATGCTCCACATGCGGGTTTCACATGCCACTAACTCCACATTCACAGGCAACTTCAGCGCCACAGCCGTTTTCAGATAGCCCTCAATGCAAAGGCTCTAGACGCAAATATTGGTGTGAGAGCTAATTCAATCAAGGAAACAATGCATGTTGGTGAAGGGCATATTGAAGAAGGATCAGCCGAGTGGTTCTTGTGGGAGAACAACTCCATTTGGCTCACTAACTTCACACACCATCAGGCTTCCAAGCAGCTCTCAAGGAAACTCAGTTTTCACACTCTATGCTTAGTGCCCTTTGAGTGCATTATCTAGGAATGAACCTGGTAGAGCATCCCACACAAACGAATGTTCCACATGCGGGTTTCACATGCCACCAACTCCACATTCACAGGCAACTTCAGCGCCACAGCCGTTTTCAGATAGCCCTCAATGCAAAGGCTCTAGACGCAAATATTGGTGTGAGAGCTAATTCAATCAAGGAAACACTGCATGTTGGTGAAGGGCATATTGAAGAAGGATCAGCCGAGTGGTTCTTGTGGGAGAACAACTCCATTTGGCTCACTAACTTCACACACCATCAGGCTTCCAAGCAGCTCTCAAGGAAACTCAGGTTTCACACTCTATGATTAGTGCCCTTTGAGTGCCTAGGACTGAAATGAAGCTTGGAGAGCATCCCACACAAACGAATGCTCCACATGCGGGTTTCACATGCCACCAACTCCACATTCACAGGCAACTTCAGCGCCACAGCCGTTTTCAGATAGCCCTCAATGCAAAGGCTCTAGACGCAAATATTGGTGTGAGAGCTAATTCAATCAAGGAAACACTGCATGTTGGTGAAGGGCATATTGAAGAAGGATCAGCCGAGTGGTTCTTGTGGGAGAACAACTCCATTTGGCTCACTAACTTCACACACCATCAGGCTTCCAAGCAGCTCTCAAGGAAACTCAGTTTTCACACTCTATGCTTAGTGCTCTATGTGTGCCTAGGACTGAAATGAAGCTTGGTCAGCATCCCACACAAACGAATGCTCCACATGCGGGTTTCACATGCCACCAACTCCACATTCTCAGGCAACTTCAGCGATACAGCCGTTTTCAGATAGCCCTCAATGCAAAGGCTCTAGACGCAAATATTGGTGTGAGAGCTAATTCAATCAAGGAAACACTGCATGTTGGTGAAGGGCATATTGAAGAAGGATCAGCCGAGTGGTTCTTGTGGGAGAACAACTCCATTTGGCTCACTAACTTCACACACCATCAGGCTTCCAAGCAGCTCTCAAGGAAACTCAGTTTTCACACTCTATGCTTAGTGCCCTTTGAGTGCATTATCTAGGAATGAACCTGGTAGAGCATCCCACACAAACGAATGCTCCACATGCGGGTTTCACATGCCACCAACTCCACATTCACAGGCAACTTCAGCGCCACAGCCGTTTTCAGATAGCCCTCAATGCAAAGGCTCTAGACGCAAATATTGGTGTGAGAGCTAATTCAATCAAGGAAACACTGCATGTTGGTGAAGGGCATATTGAAGAAGGATCAGCCGAGTGGTTCTTGTGGGAGAACAACTCCATTTGGCTCACTAACTTCACACACCATCAGGCTTCCAAGCAGCTCTCAAGGAAACTCAGTTTTCACACTCTATGCTTAGTGCCCTTTGAATGCATTATCTAGGAATGAACCTGGTAGAGCATCCCACACAAACGAATGTTCCACATGCGGGTTTCACATGCCACCAACTCCACATTCACAGGCAACTCCAGCGCCACAGCCGTTTTCAGATAGCCCTCAATGCAAAGGCTCTAGACGCAAATATTGGTGTGAGAGCTAATTCAATCAAGGAAACACTGCATGTTGGTGAAGGGCATATTGAAGAAGGATCAGCCGAGTGGTTCTTGTGGGAGAACAACTACATTTGGCTCACTAACTTCACACACCATCAGGCTTCCAAGCAGCTCTCAAGGAAACTCAGTTTTCACACTCTATGCTTAGTGCCCTTTGAGTGCCTAGGACTGAAATGAAGCTTGGAGAGCATCCCACACAAACGAATGCTCCACATGCGGGTTTCACATGCCACCAACTCCACATTCACAGGCAACTTCAGCGCCACAGCCGTTTTCAGATAGCCCTCAATGCAAAGGCTCTAGACACAAATATTGGTGTGAGAGCTAATTCAATCAAGGAAACACTGCATGTTGGTGAAGGGCATATTGAAGAAGGATCAGCCGAGTGGTTCTTGTGGGAGAACAACTCCATTTGGCTCACTAACTTCACACACCATCAGGCTTCCAAGCAGCTCTCAAGGAAACTCAGTTTTCACACTCTATGCTTAGTGCCCTTTGAGTGCATTATCTAGGAATGAACCTGGTAGAGCATCCCACACAAACGAATGCTCCACATGCGGGTTTCACATGCCACCAACTCCACATTCACAGGCAACTTCAGCGCCACAGCCGTTTTCAGATAGCCCTCAATGCAAAGGCTCTAGACGCAAATATTGGTGTGAGAGCTAATTCAATCAAGGAAACACTGCATGTTGGTGAAGGGCATATTGAAGAAGGATCAGCCGAGTGGTTCTTGTGGGAGAACAACTCCATTTGGCTCACTAACTTCACACACCATCAGGCTTCCAAGCAGCTCTCAAGGAAACTCAGTTTTCA